>NC_066582.1:234657266-234819766 GCF_024323335.1 Lathyrus oleraceus
TTAGGCCAGGCCACCACTTAAAAACTACTGGGGGACATGAGGAATTCCATGAGAAATGGAAAGACTCAACCGGGGAGAAAAGGACATCTGCATGGGAAACAGATAGATCAGAATAAAACTGAAATATTCGAACCATGTAGGAAAAGTGATTCCACTAAGGAAATATGCACTTAACTCAACTGGGGAAGAAAAGATCTTCAAACACCGGAGGAGAAGAAATATATTATCCACTACCAGTTACTGGTTATCGAGATAAGAAATCTGACAGGGAGGACATTCGTTACCGGTTAAGGTAAACATATCAAGGATGACTCACTAAGGGCCGCCAGGAGGTGAATTCATTATCGATTACTGGGTAAGAATATACTTGTTGGGGAAAAGCTGAAAATAGGATTTATAACTACCAGTTACTGGGTAGAAGACCAAAGGGAGAGAATCTATGTCACTAGTTAAAGTGAACATATCAAGGATAGACTCAAAGGGAATGAAATATGTCACCGGTTAAGATGAACCTATCAAGGATAGACTTGCCTGGGGATGTTAAGGAGGATACCCGTCATGGGTTAGGATGAACATATCAAGGCTAAACCACATGAACAAAAGAATATGAATTACATCTATTGAATGCTGGATAGAATACCGTCAAAGAGAATATCCGTCACCGGTTAAGATGAACATATCAAGGATAGACTCCGAGGGGAAGAATAGGAATTACATCTATCAGTTACTGGATAGAAGACCAAAAAGAGAAAAATTGTCACCGGTTAGGATGAACATATCAAGGATAAACTCTACAAAGGGGAGAAAAGTAGGATTTACAACTACCGGTTACTGGGCAAAAGACCGTAAATAGAAGGAAAACTGTCATCGGTTAGGATGAACATATCAAGGATTAACTCTCTATGAAACAAATAGGGATTACAACTACCTTTTTACTAGGTAGGATACCAGAAAGAGAATATCTGTCACCGGTTAAGATGGACATATCAAGGATAAACTCGAAGTAGGGGAAGAAAATATCCGTCATCGGTTAGGATGAACATATCAAGGATATACTTCCTGGGGAAACGTGAAAATGAATCCACTGGGGAAAAAGGGGTTACTTTTGCCGGGTATTGGGCAAGAAGTACCAAACTGCAAACTAAGAAGAATACTACCAGTTATTGGGTAATAGACTCTTAAGGGACCAAAAATAAATCTATCTAGGTAAGATCTAGAAAGAAAAGGTCAATCAAGACTCAACCCAATAAGGATATAACTCACGGGGAGTGATTCCATTTAGATAATCAACTGAGGAGGAAATTGAAATAATAACCATCCACGAGGAAACAAACTCGGTGGGGAAAAAAGAAAGGTTAAAGTCTTTCTGCTTAAGGGGATGACAATCTACAATTGAAAGAGGACAGACACACCAAACTTGCATGGGGATAAAGTACCACCATGACAGAGAATAAAATTACAAGAATCTCAAAGTGTAATGATGCGATAATGAAATTATATGTGTGTATATGTATATGTATATGTATATATGATGATTATGCTGACAAAACAATTGAAAAAGATACAAAAATATCGCAAATTTGAGTCATCGATACAATTCTCGACCAATCCACAAAAGAGGGAAACAACTGCTGGAGAAAAGACCAAACATCTCAAAAGCTCGACCCTAGCTGGGGGAGAAGATAAGAGATTTGCTGAGGAAACTGTTGCTAACTCGGCGGGTAATTTTAGGTCAACACCATATCAAATGGGAGACAACCCTGCAGGGGGATCAAATACAAATAGTTGCTCAGAAACTAGGAGAGAAAATTATGACTGGGAGCGAGTTTGATGGCAATTGGTGGGGAAAACAAAGCTCTGCCGAAATCATGCAAATTGCTGCAATGAATGTCCGTACTCAGTTGGGGAACAATCATAAACTCTGTTGGGGATAACAACGAGTTAATCGTCTAGGGAAAACAACAAACATCAGGTGTTAAACATGTTGCCGAGGGTGAAAGAGGAATTGCACCTATTACTTTGGGGAAAACCAATAATGCTCCGCACTTAGGGCTTACTGCTTTCAAACCGCTATTGATATTCCTTTTAAATGAAATTGATTGCTTAAAATTAATGCCTTTATATGTTGAAGAAAACATGCTTAAAATTTTAATTTTCAAAATGACCATAATAAAATTTAAAACTATTTGGATGAATTAAATAAGAGTAGAAACAATTAGATAAAAGCTCAACTTTATTTAATAGAATGATAGTCTGTAAATGACAAAACTCCATAGACCTTTACAAAAATTGAAAATGGTAATTTACACGGAAAAGGGCTACATTGAATACAATGATCACTAATCCTTCTACCATCTCTTGATATCCAATATGCTCTTGGCTGCTACCAGGGATCAGAATCCGACAATGTGCTCAAGAAAGTCTTCAAAAATGAAAACCAACAGGATGCAGTTACTTGCCATAATCCTTAATTTTTTGCATAAATTTCCCCAAGGTGGGGTACTCAATTTATCAGGATAATTCTTTCTATTTTATGTCTCTAACTTTTGCCTGGACCGTCCTTTCGGGTTTTCAATCCACCAAGACGCTCATTTTTGCCTAAGCCTCCCTTTCGGGTTTTCAACTTAGCGAGTTGTTCTTTTCTTTTTAGGCGAAGTATTTCTTGACTGCATCTGCGTTCACAGGACGAGTGAACTCTTCACCATCCATAGTTGTAAGAATCAAAGCACCGCCTGAAAATGTTCTCTTAAGAACGTATGAGCCTTCATAGTTAGGAGTCTATTTTCCCCTAGAATCTGGTTTGAAAGATAAAATCTTCTTGAGCACAAGGTCACCTTCTATGAACACACGAGGCTTGACCTTCTTATCAAATGTTTTCTTCATTCTCTGCTGATACAACTGACCATGACACATGGCAGTCAACCTCTTCTCTTCAATCAAATTCAGCTGATCATACCTGGTTTGACACCATTCAGCCTCAGTCAACTTGGCTTCCATTAGTACACGTAATGATGAGATCTAAACCTCTACGGGGAGCACAACTTCCATGTCATATACAAGAGAAAAAGGGGTTGCCCCTATTGAAGTGCGAATGGAGGTACGATACCCATGCAAAGCAAATGGGAGCATCTCATGCCAATCCTTGTACGTCACAACCATCTTCTGGATGATCTTCTTAATGTTCTTATTTTCAACTTCAACAGCCCCATTCATCTTAGGTCTGTAGGGAGAAGAATTATGATGTTCAACAACCCCATTCATCTTACTTGGCACATCATAACAACATATAATCTGATTCTTGATAAACCTCACAATAACTTGCTTGGTTACATTTGCATACGATGCCGCTTCAACCCACTTTGTGAAGTAGTCAGTAGCCACCAACATGAAATGATGTCCGTTCAAAGCTTTGGGCTCAATCATGCCAATCATGTCGATTCCCCACATGGAGAAGGGCCATGGAGAGGAAATGACGTTCAACAGTGTCGAAGGAACATGAATCTTATCTGCATAGATTTGACACTCGTGGCATTTCTTAACAAACTTGCAACAGTCAGATTCCATTGTCAACCAATAGTAACCTGCCCGCAACATCCTTTTCTTCATTGCATGTCCATTGAAATGAGTACCAAAGGAACCTTCATTGACTTCAGTCATCAATAGGTCTTCTTCGTGTCTATCCACGCATCTGAGCAGAACCATATAGAAGTTTCTCTTGTACAAAACATCACCATTCAGGTAGAAATTGCCGGATAATCTTCTTAAAGTCTTCTTATCTTTCAAAGATGCCCCAGACGGGTAAATCTGACTTTGGAGGAAGCACTTGATATCAAAATACCACGGCTTTTCGTCTTTGATTTCTTCAACAGCAAACACATGAGCTGGCCTATCAAGACACATCACAATTGGGTTGGGAGCCTCATTCCAATACTTTACTACAATCATTGAAGCCAATGTTACAAGAGCATCTGCCATTCGGTTTTCATCTCGAGGGATATGATGAAACTCAACCTTTGAAAAGAAATTTGAAATCCTCCTCGCATAATCTCTATATGTAATCAAACCGGATTGATTCGTCTCCCATTCGCCTTTGATCTGATTCACGACCAAACCTGAATCTCCAAAGACGTCCAAATGCTTGATTCTGAGATTAATGGGCTCTTCAAGCCCCATAATGCAAGCTTCATACTCTGCCATATTATTGGTACATTTGAAAGTTAATCTAGCTGTGAACGGAAAATGAGTGCTTTAAGGAGTAATGATCACTGCCCCAATGCCATTACCATAGTGATTAACAACTCCATCATATACCATGCCCCAACTGGAACCAGGCTCTAGCCCTTCTTCAAGAAATGGTTCATCACAATCTTTCTTTTTTAGGTACAAGATCTCTTCATCAGGAAAATCATACTGCACCGACTGGTAATCTTCAATTGGTTGGTGAGCCAAATGGTCAGCCAAGACACTACCTTTAATTGCTTTCTGAGATCGATATTCAATATCATATTCTTATAACAACATCTGCCAACGGGAAATCCTCCTAGTTAAACCAGGCTTCTCAAATATATACTTGATTGGATCCATTTTGGATATCAACAAAGTGGTATGATTCAACATGTATTGACGCAGACGCTTAGCATCCCAAGCCAATGCGCAACAGGTTTTCTCAAGCATAGAATATCGAGTCTCACAATTGGTGAACTTCTTACTGAGTTAGTAAATAGCGTATTCTTTCTTTCCAGTCTCATCTTGATGACCTAGAACACAACCCATACGTTCTTCAAGCATAGTCAAATACATGATCAACGGTCTTCCTTCAACAGGTGGAGACAGAATTGGAAGTTCGAGAAGATATTCTTTGATACTATTAAAAGCTTTATGGAAATCTTCGGTCCAATCAGAAGACTGATCTTTCCGAAGAAGCTTGAATATAGGCGCACATGTGGCAGTCATGTGTGAAATGAATCTTGAGATATAGTTCAAGCGACCGAGAAAACCTCTGACTTGCTTCTCAGTTTCGGGTGCAGGCATATCTTGTATTACTTTGACCTTGGTAGGATCAACCTCAATACCCATCTCGTTGACAATAAAGCCCAACAACTTACCAGAACGAACACCAAAGGTACACTTATTGGGGTTCAGGTGGAGTTTGTACTTCCTCAAACACTGAAATAACGTCAACAAATGCTCAACATGTTCTTCTTCATCAATAGATTTAGCGATCATGTCATCAACATAGACTTCAATCTCTTTATGCATCATATCATGAAAAAGAGTAGTCATTTCTCTTTGGTAAGTGGCACCAGCATTCTTTAAACCGAAGGGCATCACTCTATAACAGAATGTTCCCTAAGGTGTAATGAATGTGGTCTTCTCCATATCTTCAGAGGCCATCTTGATCTGATTATAACCGGAAAATCCGTCCATAAACGAAAAGACTTTGAATTTAGTTGTATTGTCTACCAACATATCAATGTGTGGCAGAGGGAAATCATCTTTCGGACTAGCTTTATTTAAATCTCTATAATTAACACACATACGGACTTTTCCATCCTTCTTTGGCACAGGCATAATGTTGGCCACCCATTACGGATACTCAACAGTCATAAGGAAACCGGCATCAATCTGCTTCTGCACTTCTTTGATCTTCACTGCCATATCAGGATACGTTCTCCTCAACTTTTGCTTGACTGGCGGGCATTCTGGCTTCAACGATAATCTATGCTCCACAATCTCAGAATGCAACCCAGGCATGTCTTGATAGGACCAAGCAAACACATCTAAATACTCTAAGAGAAGATCAACCAATCCCTTCTTCACCTCAGGACACAATCGAGACCCAATCTTGACTTCCTTCACATCATCCTTGGAACCCAAGTTGACTAACTCAATATGCTCTTCGAATAGATGAATGGCTTTTTCCTCGTGCTCAAGAAGACGAGATAATTCATCAGATAATTCTTCATGACTTTTCTCCTTAGCCTCAAACACAGGGAATTCAAAATTTGGAGAAGGAGAAGGATCATTGTATTCAATGGGGTTAGAAACCAACCTGCATAATAATTTGATATTTTGATTTTAGAGAAGTGACTTATGACCAAATATTATGCAGATGGACAATTATATTGTTTATTTATGTTTTTTGTGATTACCATTTTCAAAATAAAACAAAAAGTAAAAATAAAACATCATAGATGTGGATGAATAGAATTATATTTTATTGATGATCAAATTTGAAAATGCCCAAACAATGTTCACTTCTCCCTTAAGCATAGGAGAAGGATTTTCAAAAACAAATAAAAGCAATTACTTAGATCGATGCATAATAACATGAAGTCAACAACAATCCAATTGTTGCAAAATTTTCCATGCGTCACAAAATTGGTGCAGTCTTTATCTTCATCACCCTCTAGCACCACAGCTAAGTGTTGTTCATTACCATAAATGAACCCTCCGCTACGGAAATTGGGTTGTGCACTTCAGATTTGATCACAGATGAATCTTATTGGAAACCTAAACCGGCTCTGCTCTTGTTGTCGAAGACTTCTACCATCTATCCCCACTAATCAGACTGACCATCTTCAACAATTTTCAACGCATCTTTGAATGAGGACATGGGTTCCCCAACTCTCTTTTCTTCAGCAATAGATAAATCTTGGAATGGAGTTCTAACCTCATCCTCGGCTTCTACGTAAGAGAAAGACGATAGATGGCTCACCAAAAGAGCCTTCGCTCCACCGATGATAACAAGCTTACCATTCTTAACAAATTTCAATTTCTGATGCAACGTTGAAGTGACAACTCCTGCCTCATGAATCCATGGCCTTCCCAACAAACAATTATAGGCTAGGTGGATATCCATTACTTGAAAAGTAATTTGGAAGTCACTCGGACCTATCTTCACTAGAAGGTCCACTTCGCCAATTACAGTTTTGCGAGAACCGTTAAATTCTTTGACGATCACGCCACTATATCTCATCGGAGCTCCTTGGTATGACAACTTTGACAGGGTTGACTTCGGAAGCACATTCAATGAAGATCTAGTGTCTACCAATACATTTGACAGGGAATCATCTTTATAATTCATTGAGATATGTAGAGCCAAGTTATGATTCCTACCCTCCTCGGGGAGTTCTTCATCACAAAAACTAAGATTGTTGCAAGAAGTGATGTTAGCCATAATATGATCAAACTGATCCACCGTAACATCATGATCTGCCTAAGCTTGCTCTAGGACTCTCTGCAGTGCTTCTCTGTGCGCTTCTGTATTCATTAACAGAGACAGTACAAAAATCTTCGAAGGAGTTTGGAGCAGCTGCTCCACCACATTGAACTCGTTATTCTTTATCAATCTAAGCACCTCATCATCATCGTTAGGCTTCAAGCCGCTGGATTCACCAGACTGACACGTTAGAGCGCTAACAGACTCTAGCACTGATACATCAACCTTCTTATTAACAGATACATCCTCTACATTTTTTGGGAACACCGGCCCAAACACACGACCACTGCGGGTCACCTTGGTAACATCAGCTATGCTCACGGCCGAATTGGTCGTAGGTAAAGGAACCTCTTGACCATTCTCCAACATGGTAGAATTATACTGATATGGACAACCTTATCGGATGCATACGAGACAGGGCCCGCTAACCGTATAACCAACAACGATACCGATCTTTTTCTAACGCTATTACTGTTGCTATCATTGTACTGAATCACTACTTTCTCAGGAGTTTCGAAAATGGGAACAATAACATTGACATCGTCATCTACATGACGGGATTGAACAATATGAATCAAACCTTCATCCATTAACCTCTGGATGTCTCTCTTCACAATCATACAACCTCTGGAATTGACACTACAAATAGCACAACCATCATGATCATGCTCACAATCGCTAACCAAGCAAATATCCTTGTGCATCCTCACCAAGGACCTTCTAATGAAGTGTACATCAAATACCTTGAACTCGCCAGGACAGTCGTCCACCATATTAACAGATGAATTTCCATGGGAAGGCAGTGGGTTAGCTTTGACGTTCGGAGCACGATCCTCAAAGGACAACATTCCATTCTTTACCAACTTCTGGACTTCATATTTCAAGGGGTAGCAATTCTCGATATCATGACCGGGAGCTCCTTGATGAAAAGCACTGTGGAGTTCCAGTTTGTACCACCATGGGAGTGGTTCAGGGATTTGTAGAGGATTTCTTGGTTGTAACAGGTTTTTGAGAACCAACGATGGATATAATTCTGCGTACGTCATAGGAATTGGGTCAAAAGAGACCTTCTTCCTCTCAAAATTTGATTGTTGGTGAAGATGATTGTTGGTATTTTTGTTGTTGTAGGTGTTTGTTCGTTGCGGTGGTTGTTGTTGTTGACATTGTTGTTGTTGAATTGGTGCTGACTGATTGTTTGAAAATACTGGGACCAGAGATGATACTTGATGATGGTGTTGACGGGGTGGTTGATTTCTTCTTACATGAGGCCTTCTTTGCCTCCCCATGGAAACTGCATTAGTCTCTGCTTCCTTCTTCTTACCAAAACTATTGCCATATTTCTTGCTGGATGAGGCTTCCTCCTTAGACAACCGTCCTTCTAGGACACCTTCTTCGAGCCTCATCCCCATGTTTACAATCTCGGTAAAATCACTAGGGGCACTGGCAATCATCCGCTCATAATAAAATGAGCTCAGGGTCTTAAGAAATTTTTTAGTCATCTCCTTTTCTTCCAAAGGAGGGGTAGTATGAGCAACAAGCTCTCTCCATCTTTGCGCATACTCCTTAAGTGTCTCCTTATCCTTCTGAGACAACGACCTCAACTGGTCCTTATCTGGATCCATATCAACATTATATTTGTACTGCATCACGAATACTTCGCCCAAATCATTGAACGTGTGGATGCCCGCACTATCCAATCCCATGTACCACCTCAGAACGGCACCAGTCAAGCTGTCTTGAAAATAATGGATCAACAATTGATCATTATCGGTTTGAGTAAACATCTTTCTAGCATACATCACAAGACGATTGAGTGGACATGTATTCTTTTTGTACTTTTCAAAGTCAGGCACTTTGAACTTCACTGGGATTTTCACATTCGGGACCAAACAAAGTTCCGTAGCACTCTTTCCAAATAGATCCTTACCCCTCAAAGTTTTCAATTCCTTTCGTAGCTCAAGGAATTGATATTTCATCGACTCTATCTTCTCATACACATCAGGGCCCTCAGACGGCTCAAAATGATAGATGGTGTCTTCTACATGGGGTACAGTATGCACAACAGGTGATGAATCAGACATGACTGGGCTAGATGTCGGCATGGAAGCAAATGTAGGAGAAAAGCCTTTAGACATAAAATTAGGTGGCATCCCCCACGGGAATCCGGCATGCATGTTGGGTGCAAAGTGAGCAGCAGTTGCAGGAATGGTAGAGGTAGCAACCTCGGAAATGACAGTCCTCTGAGGAGGAGGAGTTGCAGGCATTGGAGAAGACTGGCTCTGAGCGGCTAGCACTGACTCCATCATGGCAGTCAGACGTGCGATCTCATCCTTCAAGTCTCTATTCTCTTGCTCTAGATGCTCCATAATCTTTGAGTGATTGACACGGGTATTGTATCGATGAGTCAGCTTGGCTGAAGCACAGAAGAAATACCAATAAGACATCTGGCGAAAGAGAAACCTGCTTATGCAAATGATGCATGAAATGCAATGCTTGATTTTTTTAAGGAACTTACTATCTATCTATCTATCTATCTATCTATCTATATATATATATATATATATATATATATATATATATATATATATATATATATATATATATATATATATATATATATATATATATATATATATATATATATATATATATATATATATCCAACAATAATTGCAACAATTTGATATGACCATCAAATCTCTTTTATTTACATAATTGGAAGGATTACACTAAGTACAATTTCAGAAACCAAAAGTACAAAATACAAGAGAAAAGGAGACTAGTCATCCTAAGGATCCCTAATAACAACGTCAGAAGATCTGGCTGTAGGCACATACTTCTTTCGAATACGTCGGACCTCGGTCTCAATCTTCTTCCAAGCGACGGAAGGCTGAGGCATGCTAGAGGAAGATGAAATCTCTAGTTCTCTCTATCTCTTCGTTACTCGGTCTTCAAGCAACTCAACAAATGCATCTTTGTCCTTAGACTCAAGCTGCAACTCCTCATGCTTTCTTCTCAAAGCATGGAAACATTCTTCCCACATATCCTTCTCTCGCTTCATCTTGGTGAGCATGTCTTCCAACTCCTCTACATCTTGGTTAGGGAGAGTTAATGGCTCAACCACAACCACATACATAGGTCTTTCACAAGCATAAGGCATCTTCAACTCCATAGCTCTCTTCTTCACCCAAAGAATGTAAGTTTCCAAAGTTACACAATTGTGTGGACCAAGCTCGGATCTTCCTTTCCAATGCATATTATGCCAGGCATGCACAATCTTCTTCTTCAAATGTTGGGGATCTTTACCCTCTTTATAGAAAAGACCTTCTAACAAAGTGTTATTAGGTTTTTCTCTCAAGGGGAACCCAAGTTGACGACGAGCCAAAACAGGGTTGTAGTTAATTCCTCCTTGTGTACCAATGAGAGGTACATTAGAGAACTCACCACAACTATCAATAATCTCCAAACTACTCAATGAAGAATCATACTAAACTATATCATCATTAGTGAGAGACATAAGTCTCTGAGACCACTGTAGACATTGTTTGTTCTCCACAAAAGCAGGTGTCTGAGGCAAGTGAGAAATAAACCATTTTTACAGAAGAGGAATGCAATAGACAATATTTTCACCAGCCTTAGAATTCCTTAGATGGAAAGAGAAGTACATATCACCTAATAGAGTAGGCATATGATTCCCTATCCAGAAAACTCTAATGGCGTTAACATCAACAAAACCGTTAATGTTAGGGAACAAGGCTAAACCATAGATGAGCAACACAAAGATATATTCAAAAGCATCCATACTACTGGCTTGAGCAAAGGCAGCAACTTCCTTGATGAGGAACACAAAAGTCAACCCAAACAATCCTCCTTTCTTCATCTAATGAGCATATATCTCATACTTCTTCAAGTGAAGAGCTTAAGCTATAACATGAGATCTCGGGATCTCCTCCAATCCACTAAATGGCACTTTGTTAGAAACAGGTATTCCCAAGAGATGGGCATACTCCTCCAAATGTAGCGGTAAATTCATGATCATCAAGCTATTGACAAGCTAGAGATCAAATAACAAGAGTCGCCATCGCACTTTTATTGTTTCCAAGGGAAAAGGGAAAAAGTATGAACAAAACCCAAAAAGTAAGAAGTTCTCAAATCAAAACTAATAAAATGTCAGAGATTACAGGTACGGGGGTTTGTTACATAGAGGGAAGGTGTTAGCACCCAAAGTGTCCTAGGTACTCCTAGGGAGCCCTTTTTGTGTGCATATGTACTTGGTATAAAGTGATGTTTACAAATAAATAGAATGGGGATATGAGAAAAGAATTCATTAATTATATTTTTATGTTTGACAAGATCTTCGGTCTTGTGCCTACGTACCAACATAAAAATGAGGGATCAAAACCTCGTAGTTCGTGATACAAATTTCAAACTGGATGCATTGCTTTTAACAAAATTTAAGTTTGAAAGGCACGAAGGCCTAAAAATGGTTTGAGTGAGTTGGTTCTTTTTTGGTTTTTTTGAAAGTTTAGGTCGAGTATAGTTAATTTTATTTACAAGCTTGATTTAAGAAAAGAAGTTTGAAAATGCAATGGCATAAGGCCAAAGTTTCTATCTTTTTTTTTGCAAAGTGGTCAAAGTTTAGAACAAAAGTAGTTCACACAAAGAAGATTTAAAAAAAATAGAGGGAGAGATTTTGAAATTAAAGAAATTGGGAGAAGATGAAGAGACTATCCTATTCACAAAATTAAAAGTTAAGGGTTGAAAAGATCTGACCAAATGGGTAGCAATCCAATAGACAAGAGTGTCGATAGAAACCCAGAATTCCCATGGACTTTTAGAATCAAGCAACACACAAATGCACAATTATATTATCTAGAAGAGCAAGGCATCAAATAAAGATAACCATATCCAAGCTTATCCATTCCATGATCTTCTTCAAATTAGCCCATGTAACAGATGAATTCCACAAGTTACAGGTTCAAAATAACAGCTTCACAATGATCATGTTGCAGATGAACTCAAAGGGATCTTGAGTGATATATCAGATGAAGTTTCAGATTGCAAGCACTTGGTTTCTCAACAAGTTGGCATTGTCCAAGTCCTTTAGCATAGGAAGGTTGCCTAGTTTCTCAGTCCATTTGTCCAAGATCGAGCCAACAATCCACACAAAAGTCTTTTAGGGTTTTTGTTGTTATTATGTACATTAATGGTCAAAGACCACACAAACAAGCAAAGTATACACAAATAAAATATATCACACAATATGGTCCAAATGAACAAAGTGAAAATTGCATTAACATAAACAATTAGAATGGTATGAACAATGGCAAGTGAATAGAAACAAAACTTAAATGGCATTAAAGTAAAGGACTTGAAATTAAAAGTTAGTAATTAATTGGTTAGAAGTTAGTATTATTTTGCTTTTGCTTTTTAATTGAAGTCATTCTTTGGAGAACACTTAACCCACTTATCACAAGCATGGATCCTTGAACCAAGACATCTTCCAAAGGAAGGAAAAAAGGCCAAGTTTCCATACAATACCATGAAAGAGGGGAGACTTACAATCTCACTAACTAGAATGCTTATCTCTTTTATGTCACAAATTTAGCGCTATGTTAAGCAATCGTAATTGGACTTATGTAGAAGTCACAACTATTTGAGGTCGGGTAATAAAATTTTGGTGTTAATGCATGTTAAAGACATAGTATAATGGACTATGCTCATGAAATATACCACACACAAAAAAAGAATATGCAAAAGGTGTGGCCTAATCTCATCGATACTCATGTCAATTTTCAATCAACTAGCCTTAGGATTATAAGATATCATAGGCCAAATGGAATGAATGAATGAAGAAAGAGAATAAGATGAAGTGGGAGGGGAATGGATCAAAACACAAATTGGTCAAATGATGATTTTTACCAAATTAATATCATCCATTCATTTTTGGAGATGGAATGTACATTCCATCAATCCCCTAAATCCAATGACATTAACTTGACAAAGTTAAATCAACCTTGACCAATGCCCAACAACAAGAGTCAAACATAAACAAGTCATCACAATTAGTCAACAAATTTATTTGGCATTTATTCAAATTAAAATACTAAAATAGTGCATTTAAATTAAATATGGTTTGTCCAATTCCTAAAATCTCATCAAAACACCAAATAAATGACCATGCGATTTATCATAGGTCAAACAAGGTCAAAGGACCTTGGAGAAAAAATTTCATAATTTTGGGACATTTAAAAATATTTTTAAACAATTAAAAATAAATTCAAAATCAATTAATTCATGAAAAATATTAATAATGATCCAAAAATAATTTTAATTCAGAATATGAAAGAGAAGAATATTTGAAATTTTTTGGTGAAAGTCCCATATTTTTTGGATCAATATTGAATTTAATATGAATTATTGAAAATAATGCAATTAAAATGAAAATTAAAATATAAGAAAAAACGTGGACCACTTGATCTCCCTCATTAATTGAGGTGGCAGATCAAGTGGTCACAAACGCGTTATCTAGGATGGACTCTAGTCAGCGCGCCACAACCTTGGTAATCGTAAAGAACGCTTAGGATTAAAACAAATTAGATAGATCCTATGGTTGTGATAGATGCCAACACATCGCCGGAGTTGTAGCTCCGGTCTTCTTCTCCGATGGACCTCACTGGACTGGTCCACCTTCAACCATCACCAAAAGTAAAAACAAGGACATGATTTCAAAGTAAAAATGGCACTGAGTTCGAATTCGGCCTCAATTCACTCTAACTCCAAGTATATTGAGAGATACATGGAGTTGAAATTTGAGGTACATGAACTGAGTTGCTTCGATTTGGCCTCTAAGCAACTCAATCTTCTTGCCTACATTGGTAGGACTTCAGACAACCAAAGAATCAATAGAATTGAGCAAGAATTAGTAAGAAATGGAGAGATCAAAATTTCTGGAAAATACCTTCAATGGAGGTCTGGATTCAACTGATCTTTCTCTTGCTCGTGCTTGATCTCACTCCAAATGCTTGCAGAGGAAGGATTGAATGCTCAAAAGGTTGTGGATTCCTGGAGATTTTAATTTCAAAACGGTGGAAATTCAAACTCAAATTCAAGTGAATTTCTCAGGTTTATCCTTTGCAATGTGAGGGTTAGAGGTAGGGGATCAAAGCTGGCGCGAATGTGTGTGAAATGTTGAGCATATGAGACTTTATTTATAGCTGAATCCATTTCTTTTTGCACACTTGAATTCACTTTCCAAATTTGGTCATTGATGATGCATGGGTGCATGGGCGCACATAGGCCCATAAAATCATTGCCATAAGTCCACAAATGAGTGTGAGATAGTCTGAATTCAGCTTGGATTGCAAGGCAAGTGTACATTTTGATTTGAAGTTTGATCCTTGCCAAGTAATGACACCATGTTCATGCCATGCGCAGCCTATGCATTCCTTGTCCAAAATGAATGAATTTGATCTCTTTGGAAAGGTGAGATCAAGAGGAATAACTTTTATATTCATCACTTTTCCATTTGGAGTTTGTATCATGAAGAAATTTGAGGTGGAAGTTTGGAACTTTTTGACATATCACAATTTTTCTCTGTGTCAAGCCATATGTCTCAATATTCCACCTTGCTTAACTTTTTATATGAGCCTCAAATGAGAAAAGTGTATTTATAAAAGTTGTATCTCTCTCAAATACCTTCAAAATGGTCACAAATTTCATGTCATTTGGATTTGAAATGATAGAGTTATGCATATTTGAAGTTTGGAAAAATCACTTGATCAATGGTATAGGCCAAATGTGACCTATAATGTAACCTCATATCACATGCTCAAAAAAGTTGAATTAGTTCCCACTCCAAACATAAAAGTTGAAGTACACACATTGAATTTGATTGTGCAAATTGTAAATATTTCATATCATAAAAATTGAGCAAGTTATGGCATTGGGATGTTGACTTTCAAATTAGGCTTTAGACAAAATGACCTATAATGTTTCAACATAGAAAATGACTTTCCAAGCAAAACTAGCTCTAGGTCTCAACATGAAAGTTGTTTGTAATGTCATTTAGAGTAGGTTTTCTCTTGGAAGAATTTTCATATAGTGAAAATTGTAGGAGATAGGGTCTAGGGAGACCCAGTTTTGATCAGATGAATTCATCTGGCCAACCACCATCAACCAACTTGCTAACTTCCAATTCTCTTGAATTTCTTGGCTCATGGTAGATCATATATTCATAATATGATGAAATTTTAAGTATCCCTTCAGAAATTTGATCAATTGGTCAGATAGCTTATTGGAGAAGTTACTCAAGATACCCAGTCAAACTAGGGTTTCACCCTCAAACTCTTGAAGAAAACTTGATCAATATAATATGTAGAGAACATTGGGACTCATATATGATGCTCATAACCATTCTTGGATCAATTCTTGGTTGTGCTCTTTGTTCATGAGGGTCTTAAACCCTAGATGTGAACTTGATAGATCAATGGAAATCATGCCCTTCCTACAAAAGAGTTAGGCAAATGCAAAGACATATTTTGATATTTTGGTTAGTGAAATGATAAAATACAAGTTTGATACAATCACAAAGTGCTTGGTGATCTCTCCCAGAACAAACCTAATGAAAGAGGGGTAAGGAGGATGCCAAGGTATGATCCCAATGTTAATGCTTATGATGAAATTTCATGAGGGATCTTAGGGTCAAAATTGAGGTCTTACAGCTGCCCCTATTTAAGGACATTCTAATTGAGGAGGTGAAGGTTAAAATCTTTGGCTCGACTCAATAGAATGGGCTTAAATAACAACATAGAGAAACAAATTTTGGTCCCTAAGAGACCTCATGATGCATATGAACACAAAACTTAATGCTCTGTGGGGAAATATTGCCACAAAGGAAAAAGAAATCAGAGGGACCGAAGATCCGCAAGAGCACAAGGCATTCTGTAAGGAAAACTCACTGGGAAGACTTAGACTTTGGGGGGTAAAGGGGGTTATGCGTAGGCCAGACTACGACTTAAAAATTGTTGGGGACTCGAGGAATTCCATATAAAATGGAAAGACTCAGCCGGGGAACAAGCAACATCTATAGGGGACATGAGTAGGTCAAGATAAAACTGAGGTACTCGAATCATGCAGGGGAAAAATGATTTCACTAAGGAAATGCGCACTCAACTCAACCGGGGAAGATAAAATTCAACACAGGAGGAGCAGAAATCTATTATCTACTACCTGTTACTGGGTAAGGAGATAATAAAGATCCGACAGAGAGAACATCCGTCATCGGTTAAGATGAACATATCAAGGATGACTCTCTGAGGATTCCAGGAGAGGAAATTCATTACCGGTTACTGGGTAAGAATAACCTTGTTGGAGAAACTGCAGAAAAGATAGGATTTACAACTACCAGTTACTGGGAAGAAGACCAAGGGTGAGAGTATCCGTCATCGGTTATGATGAACATATCAAGGATAAACTTAACAGGGAAGAAAATCCATCACTGGTTAAGATGAACATATCAAGGATAGACTTTCCTGGAAATTCCAAGGAGGATACCCGTCATCGGTTAGGATGAACATATCAAGGATATACCAACTGAACAAAAAGGGTAGGAATTACATCTATCGAAAGCTGGATAGAAAGCCGTCGGAGAGAAAGTCTGTCACCAATTAGGATGAACATATCAAGGATAGATTCTACAAGGGGACAAAGTAGGATTTATAACTACCGGTTACTGGGTAGAAAACCACAAGGAGAAGAAAACATGTCATCGGTTAAGATGAACATATCAAGGATTAACTCTCTGGGGAACAAAATAAGGATTACAACTACCTTTTTACTGGGTAGAATACCAAAAATGAGAATATTTGTCACTGGTTAAAATGAACATATCAAGGATAGACTCAGGCAGGGGAAAGAAAGATATCCGTCACCGGTTAGGATGAACATATCAAGGATACACTTCCTGGGGAATAGATCCACTGGGGACTCTACTGAGGAGAAACATAAGGGTACTTTGGTCGGGTATTGGGCAAGAAGTAACAAACTGCAAACTAAGAAGAATATTACCATTTACTGGGTAATAGACTCTTAGGGGACCAAAGTATCTATCTAGGTAAGAGCTAGAAAGAAAACGGTCAATCAAGACTCAACCCAATGAGGACATAACTCAAGGGGAGTAATTCCATCCAGAAAAACCACTGGAGAGGAAACTGAAATAACAACCATCTATGAGGAAACAAACTCAGTGGGGAAATGGAGAAAGGTTAAAGCCTTTCTGCTTAAGGGGCTGACACTCTACAATTGAAGGAGGACAGACACCAGATTTGGTATGGGGATAAAATACCGCAATAACAGAGAATAAGAATCTCAAACAAATCAAATATGAGGATGCAGGATATGCAAATTATGAAATTATATGAATGTATATGTATATGTATATATGATGATTATGCTGACAAAATGATCACAAAGGATACAAAGGTGTCGCAAAGAATTTGAACCACCAATACAATCCTCGGTCAATCCACAAAATATGGAGACAACTGCTGGAGAACAGAGAGATCAACACCCCAAAGATTCATCCCTAGCTGGGGAAGGAGGAGATCTGCTGAGGACAGAAAATCCAATCTGTGGGGAATTTTAGGTCAACACCATAAAAATGGGAGACAACCTTACAGAGAAAAAAAATCACAAAAAGATGCTCAGAAACCAGGAGGAAACTCTGACTGGGAGCAAGTTGAATGGCGATTGGTGGGGAAACCAAAGCGATCTACTGGGGGAAGATCCACCATCTCTGAAGATCAACCCTGCTGAGGAAAAATGAACTTCGCTGGGGAAGGCAGAAACTCTATCGGGGAAAATAACACGCCACAGGGTATCTGAATCAACCAAATCAGCTGGGGACGAGGAAAGGCATTCCACTAAGGATCAAACACTCCGCCGAGGAACTGAATCAACACAAACGTCTAGGGATACCCGAAGGATTAAGTGCTTGGGGAACCTCTGATGTCTCGCACTTAAGGACTTGCTATCCGTTGAAATGCTGTTGATATTCCTTTTACTTGCTTTGGAAAAATTCTTTCTTTTATATACTCCCTCCGTTTTTATTATAAGTCGTTTTTGAATTTTCACACGTATTAAGAAATGTAATAATTATGATACGAAAAAGATAAATTATGAAGGATTTTTCAAAATTATCCTTCATTAATGGTATTGGAAAGACAAATTGATATAATTGAAAGGAGAGAGAATAATAAATATTTAAGGGTATAATAGGAAAAATAACATTAATGATTCATTGGTATTATAAAACGACTTATATTGTGGTACAAAATATTTTTCCAAAGTGTCATATAATAAAAAGCGGAGGTTGTATTTAAAAAAAACTTGATTTTGACTTTAAAAAATTTAATTTCAAAATGATCATAATAAAATTTAAAACTATTGGCTGAAGTAAATAAGAGTATAAACGATTTGGATAAAAGCTCAACTTTATTTAATGGAATGGTAGTCTCTAAATGACAAGACTCCATGGATTTTACAAAGTTGAAAATGGTAATTTACAATGGAAAAGGGTTACACTGAATACAAATGATCCTTAATCCTTCTACCAACTCTCGATATCCATTGTGCTCTTGACCGCTGCTGGGGACGAACAGATGTCAACCCTTTTGCTCAAACAAGTCTTCAAAATCTGAAGATCAGCAAAATCTAGTTACTTGCCATAATCCCTAATTTTTGCATAAGTTGCCCCAAGGTGGGGTACTCAACTTATCGGGAAATTCTTTTTATTTTATGTCTCTAACTTTTTCCTAGATCGCCCTTTCGCGTTTTCCATCCACCGAGACGCTCATTTTTGTCTAAGCCACCCTTTCAGGTTTTCAACTTAGCGAGTTGTTCTTTTATTATTTAGGCGAAGTATTTCTTGACTGCATTTGCGTTCACAGGACGAGTGAACTCTTCACCATCCATAGTTGTAAGAATCAATGCGCCGCCTGAAAAGGCTCTCTTAACAACATATGGGCCTTCATAATTAGGAGTCCATTTTCCTCTGGAATCTGGCTTGAACATCAAAATCTTCTTGAGCACAAGGTCACCTTCTCTGAACACTCGAGGTCTGACCTTCTTATCAAAAGCTTTCTTCATTCTCTGTTGATATAACTGACCATGACACATGGCAGTTAATCTCTTCTCTTCAATCAAATTTAGCTGATTAAACTTAGTCTGACACCATTCAGCTTCAGTCAACTTGGCTTCCATGAGCACACGTAACAAAGGAATCTCAACCTCTACGGGGAGTACTGCTTCCATACCATAAACAAGAGAGAAGGGGGTTGCCCCTCTTGAAGTGCGGATAGATGTACGATATCCATGCAAAGAAAAAGGGAGCATCTCATGCCAATCCTTATATGTGACAACCATCTTCTGGATAATATTCTTGATGTTCTTATTCGCAGCTTCAACAACCCCATTCATTTTGGGTCTGTAGGGAGAAGAATTATGATGTGCAATCTTGAAGTCTTTGCAAAGAGCTTCCACCATATTGTTATTCAAGTTCGATCCATTATCAGTAATGATCTTACTTGGCACACCATAACGACATATGATTTTATTCTTGATAAACCATACAACAACTTGCTTGGTCACATTTGCATACGATGTCACTTCAACCCATTTTGTGAAGTAGTCAATTGCCACTAAAAGGAAACGATTTCCATTCGAAGCTTTGGGCTCAATCATATCAATTCCCCACATGGAGAAGGGCCTTGGGGAAGAGATAACATTCAATAGTGTCGGAGGAACATGAATCTTATCAGCATAAATTTGACACTTGTGGCACTTCTTCACAAATTTGCAACAGTCAAATTCCATTGTCAGCCAATAGTAACCTGCTCGTAACATCTTCTTCTCCATTGCATGTCCATTGGAATGAGTACCAAAGGAAGCTTCATGCACGTCAGTCATCAACAAGTCTGCTTCGTGTCTATCCACACATCTGAGCAAAACCATGTCGAAGTTTCTCTTGTACAGTATATCACCATTCAAGTAGAAATTGCCGGCTAATCTTCTAAAAGTCTTCCTATCTTTCAAAGATGCCCCATGCGGGTACATCTGACTTTGGAGGAAACATTTGATGTCGTAATACCACGACTTATCATCTTTAATCTCTTCAACATCAAACATATGAGCTGGCCTATCAAGACGCATCACAGATAAATTGGGAACTTCATTCCAATATTTTACTACAATCATTGACGCCAACGTTGCAAGAGCATCTGCCATCCGCTTCTCATGTCGAGGGATATGATGAAATTTAACCTTTGTAAATAAAGTTGAAATCCTCCTCACATAATCTCTATATGGTACTAAACCGGGTTGATTTACCTCCCATTCTCCTTTGATCTGATTCACAACCAAAGCCAAATCACCAAAGACATCCAAATACTTGATTCTGAGATTCATGCCCTCTTCAAGCCTGATAATGTAAGCTTTATATTCTGCCATGTTGTTTTTACGCTTGAAAGTCAATCTAGCTGTAAATGGTAGATGCGTGCCTTGAGGAGTAATAATCACTGTCCCAATGCCATTTCCATATTGATTAACAACTCCATCAAATACCATGCCCCAACGGGAACCAGGTTCTGGCCCTTCTTCAAGTAATGGTTCATCACAATCTTTCATTTTCAAGTACAAAATCACTTCATCAGGAAAATCATACTGCACTGATTGATAATCTTCAATTGGTTGGTGAGCCAAATTGTCAGCCAAGATACTACCTTTGATCGCTTTCTAAGATCGGTATTCGATATCATACTCTGACAACAACATCTGCCAACGGGCAATCCTCCCAGTTAAAGCAGGCTTCTCAAATATATACTTCATTGGATCCATCTTGGATATCAACCAAGTGGTATGATTCAACATATACTGGCACAGATGCTTAGCAGCCCAAGCCAATGCGCAACAAGTCTTCTCAAGCATAGAATACCGAGTCTCACAGTCGGTGAACTTCTTACTGAGGTAGTAAATTGCAAATTCTTTCTTTCCAGTCTCATCTTGCTGACCAAGAACACAACCCATACTATCTTCGAGCACAGTCAAATACATGATCAATAGCCTTCCTTCAACAGGGGGAGACAAAATCGGAGGTTCAAGCAAATATTCTTTGATACTGTCAAAAGCTTTCTGGCAATCTTTGGTCCAATCACAAGACTGATCTTTCCGAAGAAGCTTGAATATAGGTGCACATGTGGCAGTCATGTGGAAATGAATCTGGAAATATAATTCAAGTAGCCGAGAAAGCCTCTGGCTTGCTTCTCAGTTTTGGGCGCATGCATCTCTTGTATTGCTTTGACCTTGGCAGGAACAACTTACTGTCGCAACTGGGCGAAAAAAACAACCGGCGGGAAAAAGAAACAGAAGAGTCGCCACCGTTCGTTATTTATCCCAAAGGAGGGAAAGGAAACGATAGAAGAAAACCTGAAGAGAGAGGAAAAGGTCTCGCAACCAAATCTAAGGTTTCGGGAGTCGATTATGCGAAGGGAAGGTATTAGCACCCCTATGCATCCGTAGTACTCTACGGGATCCACTCTTGTTGTTCTAGTCTAAAGGGTATAGGTAAATCTAATGTACTATCTACTAAAAGAAGGTTAAAAGAGAATGACTCGCAAGGATGTCGCATCCACTGCCTACGTATCTCATCTGAGTACGAGAATCAGAGTCTTCGTAGCTCAGCTACCTATGGGTGAAAGAGAAGTGTGCTCGCTAAGACATCACGTCTTATGCCTACGTATCTCATCTGGAATGAGAATTAGAGCAAAACGTAGTTCAGCTAACTACGGGAGCAGGGGTCTCGACTGCAACTAGGGCAAGAGAAAGGGAAGGTCTCGATCGCAACGAGGGTGAGAGAAAAGAAACGCAGCAAGGGCGAAAGCAAGCAAGGATTAGTTGTTAGTCGTTAGTCAAACTCGGCAAGACATCGCGTCTCGTGCCTACGTATCTCATCTGAACATGAGAATCAGAGTTGTCGTAGTTCGATGAACTAGGGGTTAGGGATTGCCATCTTAACATGGACTTACAAAAGAGGACACCAGTTGTGTCAAAGGAAAGTGGGCAATGTGTTCAACGTCCTAGCAGTAGGTGTCGCAGCTCGCTGAATCGAGTCTTAGGAAGTTACCTCTTTGCAATAGAACAGATTGACATGCCACAAGATCGGAGACGCACGAAAGGTCTAAAAATGGGGAAGCTCTTCCCTAGAGTTGTCATGCAATGTGGACCTATGTGTTAGGATTTACAAAAGGGAACATCTACCTAATGTTAGCATGCAAAGAATAAGGGAATTCTGCCTATGTTATCATACAAAGGGTTCTACCTAATGGGTGCTACCTAAACGGAATAAGAGTCGACGGATGGAGCAAGGAGAGAAGCCACGGATAAGGGTAGATGGCGATGCCAGAAGCAATCGACTTACAGGTAGATGGTGATGCATGAAGCAGTCGACTTACAAAAGGATGGATGAATACATGTTGGTTCTGTTAAGTTTTGAAAATGATTACTCGACGTTGGATCGAGCTTTTGATCTTGTTTTGAAATGATTATCGGATGTTCGTTTTAATTCTTGTATTAACAGATGAATAAAGAATGAAAGAATAAACATTATACACTTCATGGGAGAGGGGTACAATTGTGATAAATGGGGATGGTTCATGGCAATTAAACAATAAGAATATATGCCTCATACATCATACAAGTAGGCAACAGTTAATCAAACAATAAGAATATATGCCTCAATCATCATACAAGTAGGCAATAGTTATCAATCAAATCAGATAAGCAAACAGATATGTAATCAAACCAAAGAATCAAAGAATGAAATAATGGAACATTAAACAAGGTATGGGATGTATGAACATGTTAAACAATCAAGCAATAGTAAGCATGGATGAGAGAAACAAGTGTAACAAATGACAGATGAATCAGATAGATGAATAAGTGCACAAGAAAGGTCCACTGAATAATTTAATCAGGAAATGAGGTAAGGATCAAATAAAATCAAGATGAAATGCCTCTAATACATGGCATATGAGATGAACAAGGGAGGATCAAAAGATCTCTTCAATTGCCATAAGCAATCCCTAAGTCAAACATCGATCATAAAGAAGTCAACTGACAATTCAAGTCAACTTAAAAAATAGCAAATAAATAGCAAATTAATCAAGAAAATTATGAAAAAATAAAATAAGTTAGCTGGGTTCAGGAAATTATCATCCCCCAAAAATATTTTAAAAATAATGAAAATTGGTTCATGAATTAATTAAAACACAACAGAGGTCAAACTAGAAGTCAACCAACCAAACTAGGTCAAAAATAAATTTAAAATGGGAAATAAAATTCCAAGAAAAGGTCAGGTTGACCATGGGACAGTGGTAAACCTTCATTCCAAAAATCAAAAGCTAAAAATAATTTTAAGACATGAAAATAAAATCAAGAAAAAAATGTGTGCTTAAAAGAACCACTTGGAGTGAATAATTAAAATAAAATATTAACATTAAATAAATTCGAAAACATAAATTAAATATAATTAAATAAGGCATTAAAAAAACATGGAAAATATTTTTTGATAACCCAGATTAAAACATGAGCGCACGATCCAGTGGTCCTAGAGATGCCACGTAATCATCTTCTTCCTCAAGACAAACCCTAATGCCATGCAAGCACGAAAATGCAGCTCATGCAGTGATTTTTTCAAACTTCCACTCAATAATACGACCACTATAGGGCACCAAATGACACGAAATAAAAACCAAAACTCAAGTACAAAATGTGTAGATTAACATGGTATCCTTGTTTGAGTAAAATGATGAATTAATCCTGGAGCAATATTGTCAACAAGGTGACAACATGGGCACGGGCTAGGGCAAAAACTCAGCATGCAAATTAATAACAAGAACACAAGCATGTGGTTGGCATTATAAACAAGCATGAAATAAATATGAGCACATGATTAGCATGGAAAACAGTGATGATAATAATGATGAGCATGGTAATGATGATGATGATGAACATGGATATATCCATACATGGCCATGGAAGATAGAGTAAGAGTTTACCTAGTGGAAGTTAGGTCCACTGCCCCTTGATTGTGGAGAGTATGGAAGAATATGAGGCTGCCTTGATGCTTCAAGAATCTTCAACTTGAAAGCTTGATGAGAAGAATGGAATCTGACCTTGCCTTGCTTGCCACGAAATTCCAATGCCTCTTTAGGTTTAGGGTTTCAGGATTTTAAATATGGTGAATTAAATGTCCTCATAGGCCTTGAAATAAGTGATTTATCCATAATCAAAATAATGCCAAGTGAGGTGTAGAAAGAGGGCATGTGAAGGTTTGTTATTTTGGGCCAAACTTAAGTGAATGAATATCCAATGCATGGCCAAATGAGGTAACAAAACATGGGCTGGTTTGCAGCATGGCTTGGCAAGCAAGAAATCCATTTCAAAGTGATGACTTTGAGGCCATGTAACTTGATGATCAAGTCACCAAATGATGAAATAATGCAAACAGTAGCAAGACCTCATGGAGTATGTCATCTTTCATGTTGAGCACAAGTTGAAATGATGAATGGAAGAAGATGAAAAATGGGCCTCAAGTTTAGGTCTCACCATGCAAAACTGATTGGGCCAGTTTGGCCTAACATGCTGCCTAAAAAATCAAGTCATGATGCCAACTTTAAGTGAATGCATCTCTCAAACCAAGAATCCAAATGAGATGATTCCAAAAGGAGGTGAAAGAGGACATGGCAAGGTACAATTGTTGTGAAGAAAACATTTTCAAATGATGCCTTAAAGTGCAAGTAAACTGGCCAAGAAGTCTTGACAAACTTTGAAGATTTTGAGACTAAGAAATTTTTCTAAGTGTCCTAAAAAAATGTCTCACTTTGACTAAGCATAACTTTCTCAATCTTGATAAAAATGGGCAAACTTTATATCTCTAGAAAGCTTGGAACAAGAGGACCAACTTTCATGTTGGATAAATTTTTAAATGGAGCTTTTACCTTGATGGAAAATGGGCTTAAAGTGAGTGCAACAATCATGAAAACTTGCCCTAAATGGAAAGTCAACCATTTCCAAATTAAGTAACTTTTCCAATTCCTGATTAAATGATGAATCCATGATCCAACCTTGATCAAATTTCACATGTAGGATCCCCTAGGCATGGATTTTGAGATTCCACCCTCAAAATGTCAGGAGTTGACTGTTCTGGCCCCACAATTGACTTTTCCCAAACTATCTGATTCCCGATTCTAGTGATCAATTGAAGCACTTCTGGCTCAAATAAAGAGCTAATTTTTTGTATGTAGACCCTTGTTGACATATGGAGGGCCATGGAAAAGAGTTTCACCCAAAGAATTAGAAATAAACTGATTTTATACCAAACCCTAATTTTAGGGCAAAATGATCGGGAACTGATTGCACTGCTTGTCAATGGATCTTTCTGAGATAATTGTGAGTCTTCCTAGGCCAAGATGCCTCTTAAAACATGACATGGATGAGCTCCTCTACTTCAAACCAAACATTGCCTGTTGCAGGTAACCATGAAACCCTAATTTCCTGATTAAATCCAGATGAGCACTCTGATAGCTCTGAATCCTTCACTGATGAACTGAGGACCACAATAAGATACCTGGAGCCCCCTGAGACCCTTGAGACTTGTATATTTAGAAAATGAAGTCCAATTCTCAATCTTGCTTTGTGTGGACTCCTTCTGTCAAGGCGTGATCAATCAAAAACTGATTCCCAAGTCACTAATGCAGTATGCAATAAGTATGACATAGTATGATGCTAATGAAGTGTAAAATAAAATCATATGCTTCCAAGAAAAATGAAGGGTAAATTTTGGGGTATTACACTTACGATAACGAACACCAAAAGTACACTTATTGGGATTCAAGCGGAGTTTATACTTCCTCAAACGCTGGAATAGCTTCAACAAATGCTTAACATGTTCCTCTTCATCAATTGATTTCGCAATCATGTCATCGACATAAAATTCAATCTCTTTGTACATCATATCATGAAAAAGAGTAGTCATTGCTCTCTGGTAAGTTGCACCAGCATTCTTTAGACCGAAAGGTATCACTCTATACTAGAATGTTCCCCAAGGTGTAATGAATATGGTCTTCTCCATATCTTCGAGTGCCATCTTGATCTGATTATATCCAAAAAATCATCCATAAACGAAAAGACTTTGAATTTAGCAGTATTGTCTACCAACATATCAATGTGTGGCAGAGGGAAATCATCTTTCAGACTGGCTTTATTCAAATCTCGATAGTCAACACACATGCGGACTTTTCCATCTTTCTTTTGCACAGGCACAATATTGGCCACCCATTGCGGATACTCGGCGGTCACAAGGAAACCGACATCAATCTGCTTCTGCACTTCCTCTTTGATCTTCACAGCCATATCAGGATGCGTTCTTCTCAACTTCTGCTTGACAGACGGGCATTCTGGCTTCAACGATAATCAATGCTCTACAATCTCATAATCCAAACCAGGCATGTCTTGATAAGACCAAGCAAACACATCTGAATACTCTCGAAGAAGATCAATCAACCCTTTCTTGACTGGACACAGTCGAGACCCAATCTTGACTTCCTTCACATCATCTTTGGAACCCGAGTTGACTAGCTCAATCTGCTATTCAAACGGCTGAATAATCTTTTCATCTTGCTCAAGAAGATGGGTCAATTCATCACTCACTTCGACATCATTTTCCTCCTCGGCCTCAAACACAGGGAATTCAAAATTTGGAGAAGGAGAAGGATCATTGTATTCAAAGGGGTTAGAAACCAACCTGCATAATGATTTGATATTTTGATTTTAAAGAAGTGAATTTGTGACCAAATATTATGCAGATGGACAATTATGTTATTTATTTATGTTTTTTGTGATTATCATTTTCAGAATAAAGTAAAAAGTAAAACAAACATCAAAGATGTGGATGAATAGAATTAATTTTATTAATGATCAATTTAAAATGCCCAAACAATGTTCACTTCACCCTTAGGCATAGGAGAAGGATTTTAAAATATAAAAGCAATTACTTAAATCGATGCAAAATAATAGGAATATCAACAGCAGTCCAATTGTTGCACGTCTTTCCATGCATAACAAAATTGGTGTAGTCTTCCTCTTCGCTATCCTCTAGCACAATAGCTAAGTGTTGCTCATTGCCATGAATGAACCCTCCGCTTTGGAAGCTGAGTTGCATATCTTCATATCATGCAATTGATGAGCCTTTCTAGAACCCCAAATCGGTTCTTCCCTTGTTGTCAGAGACCTCTACCATGTGCCCCCACTGATCATTAGTACCTTCTTCAACAATCTTTTGAGCATCTTTCGACGAGGACATAGGTGTCCGAACTCTCTTCTCAGTAGCAATAGACAAGGCTTGGAACGGAGTTCCAACCTCATCCTCAACTTCAACATACGAGAAAGATGACAAATGGCTAACCAACAACGCCTTCTCTCCACCAACAATCACTAGCTTGCCATTCTTGACAAATTTCAATTTCTGATGCAAAGTGGAAGTAACACCTCCTGCCTCATGAATCCATGGCCTTCCTAATAAACAGTTGTAGGCTGGGTGGATATACATTACTTTAAAAGGAATTTGAAAATCACTCGGACCTATCTTGACTGGAAGGTCCACTTCACCAATTATTGTCTTGCGCGAACCATCAAAGGCTTTGACGATTACACCGCTATACCTCATAGGCGCTCATTGGTAAGATAAATTTGACAAAGTTGACTTCGGAAGCACATTCAGCGACGACCCGATGTCAAAAAGCACGTTTGACAAAGCATCTTCCGTACAATTCATTGAAATATGCAAAGCCAGGTTATGATTTCTTCCCTCCTTAGTGAGTTCTTCATCGCAAAAGCTCATATTATTGCATGAAGTGATGTTAGCTACAATGTGATCAAACTGATCCACAGTAACATCATGCTCTATGTATGCTTGTTCAAGAACTCTCTGTAGTGCTTCTCTGTGCACTTCGGAATTCAAAAGCAGAGACAACACTAAGATTTTTGAGGGGGTCTGGAGCAGCTGCTCAACCACGTTAAACTCGCTCCTCTTTATTAATCGGAGTACCTCATCATCATCATTGGCTTTCAATTTACTGGATTCACCAGACTTATCTTTTGAACAACCAACTAGATCTACATTAGGCACCTCCGCCTTCTTACCAACAATCGTTTCTTCTTTGTTTTCTGGGAACATCGGCCCAAACACTCGACCACTGCGGGTCACCTTCGTAACATCAGCAATGCTCACTACTGAACTAGTCGTAGGTAACGGGACCTCTTGACCATTCTTTATCATTGCAGCATTGTACTGGTACGATACAACCTTATCAGATGAATGCGGGATTGGGCCCGCTAACCGTATTACCAACGACGATACTGATCTTTGACTGACATTATTATTGTTGTTGCTGTCATATTGAATTACCAATTGCTCTTGTTGTTTGAAAACGGGAACTATGACATTGACGTCGTTATCTTCATGACGGGATTGAACAATTTGGATCATGCCTTCATCCATCAAACGTCGGATGTCCCTTTTCACTACAACACACCCTCTTGGGTTCACACTACAAACAACACAACCATCATGGTCATGTTCACAGTCACTCACCATACAAATATCCTTATGCATCTGCACCAAGGATCTTCGGATAAACCGGACGTCATAAACCTTGAATTCTCCAAGACAACCGTCCACCATATTCACTGAAGAGTTCCCATGAGCAAGAAAAGGGTTCGCTTTCACATTTGGCGCGTGGTCCTCAAAGGACACCATACCACTCTTCATAAGCTTTTGAACCTCATACTTCAATGGATAGCAGTTTTCAATATCGTGTTCGGGTGCTCCTTGATGAAAAGCACAACGGAGCTCAGGTTTATACCACTAGGGAAGTGGTTCTGGGATCTACGGTGGGTTCCTCGGTTGAATTAAGTTTTTGAGAACTAATGAGGGATACAGCTCTGCATATGACATAGGAATCAGGTCAAAAGAGACCTTCTTCCTCTCAAAGTTCTGCTGATGATGATTGTTGTTGGTATTGTTGTTGTTGTTGGTGTTCGTTCTTTGTTGCGGTTGTTATTATTGACATTGATGTTGTTGTTGTTGTTGAATTGGTGTTGCTTGTTGATTAGAAAATACCGGAATTACTAATGACACTTGATGATGATGATGTTGACGGGGTGATGGATTCCTTCTGATCCGAAGCCTCCTCTGCCTCCCACTGATTACTGCGTTGGTCTCACTATCCTTCTTCTTACCGAAATTACTACCATACCTCTTGCTTGTTGATGCCTCATCTCTTGACAATCATCCCTCACAAACTCCTTCCTCAAGTCTCATCCCCACGTTTACCATTTCGGTAAAATCACTGGGGGCACTAGCAATCATGCGTTCATAATAAAATAAACTCAGAGTTTTCAAGAAGATCTTTGTCATTTCTTTCTCCTCTAAAGGAGGAGTGATCTGGGAAGCCAACTCCATCCATCTTTGCGCGTATTCTTTAAATGTCTCTTTGTCCTTCTGAGGCATAGACCTCAACTGGTCTCTATCCGGCGCCATGTCCACATTATACTTGTATTGCTTCACAAAAGCCTCTCCCAAGTTGTTGAAGGTGTGAATGCTTGCACTATCCAACCCCATGTACCAACAGAGTGCAACACTAGTTAGACTATCTTGGAAGTAGTGAATAAGCAATTGATCATTGTCGGTCTGAGTAGACATCTTGAGGGCATACAACACAAGATGACTGAGCGGACCAGAGTTCCCCTTATACTTTTCAAAGTCGGGCACTTTGAACTTCACTGGGATCTTGACGTTGGGCACTAAGCACAACTCAGCAGTACTCTTTCCAAACAAATCTTTACCTCTCAGCGTCTTCAATTCCTTTTGCAGCTCAAGGAACTGATCTTTCATCTCGTCCATCTTCTTATAAACATCCGGACCCTCAGACGGCTCAGAATGATAGATGGTATCCTCTACGCGAGGCAAAGTGTGCACAATGGGAGGTGGCACGGACATGACCGAGCTAGATGCCGGCATGGAAGCAAATGTATGCGCAAAGCCTTCAGGCACAAAGTTGGGTGGCATTCCCCATGGGAATCCGGCAGGCATATTCGGCGTGAAATGGGCGGTAGCAGTTGCAGGTGTTGGAGAAGCTTGATTATGAGCAGCAAGAACTGACTTCATCATGGCAGTCAGGCGGGCGATCTTATCCTTCAGCTCTCTGTTCTCTTGCTCCAAATGTTCCATGATTTTCAGATGATTGGCTCGGGTATTGTACCGGTGAGTCAGCTTGGCTAAAGCACAGAAGAAACACCAATCATACATCTGGAGAAAACCTGCTTATGCAAATGATGCATGAAATGCAATGCTTGATTATTTTTATTTTCAAGGAACTTACTATATCATTTACAAATATATAATATTTAAATGCCAATTGCAACAATTTGATATGACCAAAAATCTCTTTTTATTTATATAAATTGGAAGGATTACACTGAGTACAATTTCAGAAACCAAAATAAAAAGATATAAGAGAAAAGAAGACTAGTCATCCTAAGGATCCCTAACAACAATGTAAGAAGATCTGGCTGAAGGCGCGTACTTCCTTCGAATGCGACAGATATCGGTCACAAAAGAAGCCTTCATCTGAGTCTTCCCGAGGACAAGCTGATCAACAATCTTCTTCCAAGCAACGGAAGGTTGAGGAATGCTAGAAGATGAAACCTCTGGCTCTCTCTGTCTCTGTGTCACTCGGTCTTCAAGTAGCTCAATAAGTGCATATTTGTCCTTAGACTCCAACTGCAACTCTTCATGCTTCTTGCTCAAAGCACGAAAATGCTCTTCCCACATATCCTTCTCTTGCTTCATCTTGGTGAGCGCGTATTCCAACTCCTCTACATCTTGGTTAGGGAGAGTTAATGGCTCAACCACAACCATAGACATAGGTCTTTCGTAAGGATAAGGCATCTTCAACTCCATAGCTCTCTTCTTCACCCAAAGAGTGTAAGCTTCCAAAGCTACACAATTGCACGGACCAAGCTCGTATCTTCCTTTCCTATGCACATTATGCCAAGCATGCATAATCTTCTGCTTCGAATGTTGGGAATCTTTACCCTCTTGATAGAAAAGACCTTCTAACAACATGTTATTAGGTTTGTCTCTCAAGGGGAACCCAAGTTGACGACGAGCCAAAGCAGGGTTGTAGTTAATTCCTCCTTGTGTACCAATGAGAGGCACATTAGAGAATTCACCACAACTATCAATAATCTCCAAGCTGCTTAAAGATGGGTCACACCAAACTATATCATCATTAGTGAGAGACATAAGTCTCTGAGACCACCTTAGACATTGTTTGTTCTCCATAAAAGCAGGGGTTTGAGGCAAGTGCGAAATAAACCACTTGTACAAAAGTGGAATGCAACAGACAATCGTTCCACCACCCTTAGAATTCCTTAGATGCAAAGATAAATACATATCACCCAACAAAGTAGGCACATGATTCCCAATCAAGAAAACTCTAATGGCGTTAACATCAACAAAACCGTCAATGTTAGGGAACAAAGTTAATCCATAGATGAGCAACACAAAGATAGCTTCAAAAGCATCCACATTACCAGCTTGAGCAAAAGTAGTAGCTTCCTTGATGAGGAAAACAGACGGACACCCAAATAACCCTCCTTTCTTCACCCAATGAGCCTCTATCTCATACTTCTTCAAGTCAAGAGCTTCAACAATAATACTAGATCGGGGAATCTCCTCCAATCCACTAAAAGGAACTCTACTAGAAATAGGTATCCCTAAAAGATGAGAATACTCCTCCAAGGTAGGCAGAAGCTGAAAATTTAGGAAAGTGAAACAATGGTAAATAAGATCATAGAACTGCACTAGCACACTCAAGAGTCCTTCAACCACATCAGCAGACAAGATGGACAAAAACTTCCCATGACGTTGTTTAAAGTCCAAGGGATCTAATACAAAAGATGCTAGCTTCCTTAACTCTTTCAAGTCGGAACATCTGAAATTGTACTTCTTAGTGTTCCTTCGTCCATAATCCATGGTCTGAAAATATTTGCAAATGATACCTTAGTTCCTTGAAATTTTCGTGTGATGAATGTTATGATGCGCATGAATGCAACAATCACAAATAAGGGATCACACACAAGGAAAACAAAGGTCAACGGATGAATCAAATCTTTGTCAAGATCAATCATCCATTTTGGTGGATTATGGTTTACACCTTATCAACATCCAAGTTCCATTGATATTGACAAGACTTGATTGGATCAACCAAGAATCAAGGGTTTGTTGCAAGTCACGAGCATGGAGTCTGGGTAAGAACCATCCCAAAGGAGTAAGCTAAGGATAAAAACAGGTAGACCATGTTCTAAAAAGTTCCCAGAGTCTTAACTCCATCTATCGGATATTACAGGTTAAGATGACTGACTCATCGACCCATAATATTCTCAAGAGAAACTCGTCCGACTGTAGTATTGCGTAACAACTGTTATCAAGTCTACACTTGAACAGTCTCCACACTACGTCCTAAATAGGCCAAGGGGGGTTAAATGTTCTACGGTCCTCAGCTTCTCGGATCCCAAATCAGAGATAGTAATGCTTAACCATAAATAACTTGTGTGACATTCCTAACTCCAAAAGGGTCTCCACTGAGTAGATGAATCTCAAGCCAACTTGTTAAGGACTACTCCACACAAGTCGAACATGACTATACCATCCTCCTATCTTAATTGCACTCAAGTTCGGGTTAGAACTTATCTCACCACTCAGAGATCACCAAGCACAACAAGCATATTATATCACACATACATATATATACAAACATCACATATATACAAATATACACACACAAAAAGTAGGCTAAACCCACTGGAGACTACTCCCCAGTAGAGTCGCCACTTAATTTCTGTAGCGGTAAATTCATGATCATCAAGTTATTGACAAGCTAGAGATCAAATAACAAGAGTCGCCACCGTGCTTTTATTGTTTCCAAGGGAAAAGGGAAAAAGTATGAACAAAACCCAAAAAGTAAGAAGTTTTCAAATCAAAACTAATAAAATTTCAGAGATTACAGGTACGGGGGTTTGTTACACACAGGGATGGTGTTAGCACCCAAAGTGTCCTAGGTACTCCTAGGGAGCCCTTTTTGTGTACATATGTACTTGGTATAAAGTGATGTTTACAAACAAATAGAATGGGGAGATGAGAAAAGAATTCATTAATTATATTTTTGTGTTTGACAAGACCTTCAGACTTGTGCCTACGTACCAACATAAAAATGAGGGGTCAAAACCTTGTAGTTCGTGATACAAATTTCAAAGTGGATGCATTGGTTTTAACAAAATTTAAGTTTGAAAGGCACGAAGGCCTAAAAATGGTTTGAATGAGTTAGTTCTTTTTTGGTTTTTTGAAAGTTTAGGTCGAGTATAGTTAAGTTTATTTACAAGCTTGATTTAAGAAAAGAAGTTTGAAATGCAATGGCATAAGGCCAAAGTTTCTATATTATTTTTTTGCAAAGTGGTCAAAGTTTAGAGCAAAAGTAGTTCACACAAAGAAGATTTTAAAAAAATGGAGGGAGAGATTTTGATATTAAAGAAATGGGGAGAAGATGAAGAGACTATCCTATGCATAAAATTAAAAGTTAAGAGCTGAAAAGATTTGACCAAATGGGTAGCAATCCAATAAACAAGAGTGTCGATAGAAACCCAGAATTCCCTTGGACTTTTAGAATCAAGCAACACACAAATGCACAATTATATTATCTTGAAGAGCAAGGCATCAAATAAAGATGTCCACATCCAATCTTATCCATTCCATGATCTTCTTCAAAGTAGCCCATGTAACAGATGAATTCCACAAGTCACAGGTTCAAAATAACAACTTCACAATGATCATGTTGCAGATGAACTCAAAAGGATCTTGAATGATGTATCAGATGAAGTTTCAGATTGCAAGCACTTGGTTTCTCAACAAGTTGGCATTGGCCAAGTCCTTTAGCATAGGAAGGTTGCCTAGTTTCTAAGTCCATTTGTCCAAGATCAAGCCAACAATCCACGCATAAGTCTTTTAGGGTTTTTGTTGTTATTATGTACATTAATGGTCAAAGACCACATAGACAAGCAAAGTATACACAAACAAAATATATCACACAATATGGTCCAAATGGACAAAGTGAAAATTGCATTAACATAAAAATTAGAATGATATGAATAATGACAAGTGAATAGAAACAAAAATTAAATGGCATTAAAGTAAAGGACTTGAAATTAAAAGTTAGTAGTTAATTGGTTAGAAGTTAGTATTGTTTTGCTTTTGCTTTTTAATTGAAGTCATTCTTTGGAGAACACTCAACCCACTTATCACAAGCATGGATCCTTAAACCAAGACATCTTCCAAAGGAAGGAAAAAATGCCAAGTTTCCACACACTACCATGAAAGAGGGGAGACTTACAATCTCACTAACTAGAATGCTTATCCCTTTTATGTCACAAATTTAGCGCTATGTTAAGCAATCGTAATTGGACTTATGTAGAAGTCACAACTATTTGAGGCCGTACAATAATATTTTGGTGTTAATACATGTTAGAGACATTGTATAATGGACTATGCTCATGAAACATACCACACACAAAAAGAATATGCAAAAGGTGTGACCTAATCTCATCCATACTCATGTCAATTTTCAATCAACTAGCCTTAGGATTATGAGATATCATAGGCCAAATGGAATGAATGAATGAAGAAAGGGAATAAGATGAAGTGGGAGGGGAATGGATCAAAACACAAATTGGTCAAAGGAGGAATTTTACCAAATTAATATCATCCATTCATTTTGGGAGATGGAATGTACATTCCATCAATCTTCTAAATCCAATGATTTTAATTTGACAAAGTCAAATCAACCTTGACCAAGGCCCAACAACAAGATTCAAACATAAACAAGTCATCACAATTAGTCAACAAATTTATTTGACATTTATTCAAATTAAAATACTAAAATAGTGCATTTAAATTAAATATGGTTTGTCCAATTCCTAAAATCTCATCAAAACACCAAAGAAATGGCCATGAGATTTATCATAGGTCAAACAAGGTCAAAGGACCTTGGAGAAAAAATTTCATAATTTTTGGATATTTAAAAATATTTTTAAACAATTAAAAATAAATGCAAAATCAATTAATTCATGAAAAATATTAATAATGGTCCAAAAAATAATTTTAATTCAGAATATGAAAGGGAAGAATATTTGAAAATTTTTGGTGAAAGTCCCATATTTTTTGGATCAATATTGAATTTAATATGAATTATTGAAAATAATGCAATTAAAATAAAAATTAAAATATCAGAAAAAACGTGGACCACTTGATCTCCCTAATTAATTGAGGTGGCAGATCAAGTGGTCACAAACACGTTATCCAGGATGGACTCTAGTCAGCGCACCATAACCTTGGTAATCAGAAAGAACGCTTTGGATTAAAACAAATTAGATGGATCCTATGGTTGTGAGAGATGCCCACACATCGCCGGAGTTGTAGCTTTGGTCTTCTTCTACGGTGGACCTCACCGGACTGGTACACCTTCAACCATCACCAAAATTAAAAACAAGGACATGATTTCAAAGTAAAAATGACACTGAGTTCGAATCCGGCCTCAATTCACTCTAACTCCAAGTATATTGAGAGATACATGGAGTTGAAATTTGAGGTACATGAACTAAGTTGCTTCGATTTAGCCTCTAAGCAACTCAATCTTCTTGCCTACATTGGTAGGACTTCAGACAACCAAAGAATCAATAGAATTGAGCAAGAATTAGAGAGAATCGAAGAGATCAAAATTTCTGGAAAATACCCTCAATGGAGGTATGGATTCAACTGATCTTGCTCTTGCTCATGCTTGATCTCACTCCAAATGCTTGCAGAGGAAAGATTGAATGCTCAAAAGGTTGTGGATTCCTGGAGATTTGAATTTCAAAATAGTGGAAATTCAAACTCAAATTCAAGTGAATTTCTCAGGTTTATCCTTTGCAATGTGAGGGTTAGAGTTAGGGGATAAAAGCTGGCGCGAATGTGTGTGAAATGCTGAGCATATGAGGCTCTATTTATAGTTGAATCCATTGCTTTTTGCACACTTGAATTCACTTTCCAAAGTTGTTCATTGATGATGCATGGATGCATGGGCGCGCATAGGCCTATAAAATCATTTCCATACGTCCACAAATGAGTGTGAGATAGTCTGAATTCAGCTTGGATTGCAAGGCAAGTGTACATTTTGATTTGAAGTTTGATCCTTGCCAAGTGATGACACCATGTTCATGCCATGCGCAGCCTATGCATTCCTTGTCCAAAATGAATGAATTTGAGCTTTTTGGAAAGGTCAGATCAAGAGGAATAACTTTTATATTCAACACTTTTCCATTTGGAGTTTGTATCATGAAGAAATTTGAGATGGAAGTTTGGAACTTTTTGACATATCAAATTTTTTCTCTGTGTCAAGGCATATGTCTCAATATTCCACCTTGCTTAACTTTTTATATGAGCCTCAAATGAGAAACGTGTCTTCATCAAAGTTGTATCTCTATCAAAGACCTTCAAAATGGTCACAAATTTCATGTCATTTGGATTTGAAATGATAGAGTTATGCATTTTTTAAGGTTGGAAAAATCACTTGATCAATGCTATAGGTCAAAAGTGACCTATAATGTAACCTCATATCACATGCTCAAAAAAGTTGAATTAGTTCCCACTCCAAACATCAAAGTTTAGTTAGACACATTGAATTTGATTGTGCAACTTGTAAATCTTTCATCTCATAAAAATTGAGCAAGTTATGGCCTTGGGAAGTTGACTTTCAAATTAGGGTTTAGACAAAATGACCTATAATGTTTCAACATATAAAATGATTTTCCAAGAAAAAATAGCTCTAGGTATCAACATGAAAGTTGTTTTGAATGTCATTTTGAGTAATTTTTCTCTTGGAATCATTTTCATATAGTGAAAATTGTAGGAGATATGGTCTAGGGAGACCCAGTTTTGATCAGATGAATTCATCTGGCCAATCACCATCAACCAACTTGCTAACTTCCAATTCTCTTGAATTTCTTGGATCATGGTAGATCATATATGCATAAGATGATGAAATTTGAAGTTTCCCTTGAGAAATTTGATCAATTGGTGAGATAGCTTGTTGGAGGAGTTACTTAAGATACCCAGTCAAACTAGGGTTTCACCCTCAAACTCTTGAAGAAAACTTGATCAATATAATATGTAGAGAACATTGGGACTCATATATGATGCTCATAACATTTCTTGGATCAATTCTTGGTTGTTCTCTTTGTTCATGAGCGTCTCAAACCCTAGATGTGAACTTGATAGATCAACGGAAATCATGCCCTTCCTACAAAAGAGTTAGGCAAATGCAAAGACATATTTTGATATTTTGGTTAGTGAAATGATAAAATACAAGTGTGATACAATCACAAAGTGCTTGGTGATCTCTCCCAAAGCAAACCCAATGAAAGAGGGGTAAGGAGGATGCCAAGGTATGATCCTAATGTTAGTGCTTATGATGAAATTTCATGAGGGATCTTAGGGTCAAAATTGGGGTCTTACACCAACATAGACACAAGTTGATAATCGGGGAAAAGTGAAGCACTGGTAGAGAGGGTCATAAAACTGAACCAACACACTCAAGAGTCCTTCGACCACATCAGCAGATAAGATAGACAAAAGCTTCCCATGACGTTGCTTGAAGTCCAAGGGATCTAATACAAAAGATGATAGCTTCCTTAACTCTTTCAAATCAGGACATCTGAAACCGTACTTCTTAGTGTTCCTTCGTCCATAATCCATGGTCTGAAAATATTTGCAAATAACACCTCAGTTCCTTGAAATTTTCATGTGATGAATGTTATGATGCGCATGTATGCATGAATGCAACAATCACAAATAAGGGATTACACACAAGGCAAACAAACAAAGGTCAAGGGATGAATCAAGTTATTATCAAGATCAATCATCCATTTTGGTGGATTATGGTTTACACCTTATCAACACCCAAGTTCCATTGATATTGACAAGACTTGATTGGATCAACCAAGAATCAAAGGTTTGTTGCAAGTCACGAGCATGAAGTCTAGGTAAGAACCATCCCAAAGGAGTAACCTAAGGATAAAAACCTATAGACCGTGTTCTAAAAAGTTCCCAGAGTCTTAACTCCATCTATCGGATATTACAGGTTAAGATGACTGACTCATCGACCCATAATATTCTCAAGAGAAACTCGTCTGAGTGTAGTATCGCGTAACAACTGTTATCAAGTCTACACTTGAACAGTCTCCGCACTACGTCCTAAATAGGCCAAGGGGGGTTAAATGTTCTACGGTCCTCAGCTTCTCGGACCCCAAATCAGAGATAGTAATGCCTAACCATAAATAACTTGTGTGACATTCCTAACTCCAAAAGGGTCTCCACTTAGTAGATGGATCTCAAGCCAACTTGTTAAGGACTACTCCACACAAGTCGAACATGACTATACCATCCTCATATCTTAATTTCACTCAAGTTCGGGTTAGAACTTATCTCACCACTCAGAAATCACCAAGCACAACAAGCAGATTAAATCATACAAACAAATATACATACATCAAATATACAATTATATTCACACAAAAAAGTAGGCTAAACCCACTAGAGACTACTCCCGAGCAGAGTCTCCACTTAATTTTTGTAGCGGTAAATTCATGACCATCAAGTTATGGATAAGCTAGACGTCAATTAAACCAAAGTCGCCACCTCACTTTTATTGTTTCCAAGGGAAAAGGAAAAAGTACTAACAAAACCCAAAAGATAAGAAGTTTTCAAATCAAAATTAATAAAATGCCAGAGATTACAGGTAAGGGGGTTGGTTACACAGAGGGAAGGTGTTAGCATCCAAAGTGTCCTAGGTACTCCTTGGGAGCCCTCTTTTATATGCATATATGTTTTTGTACAAAAGATGCTTGCAATAAATAGAGTGGAGGGATGAGAAAATAATTCATTAATCATATTTTTGTGTTTGACAAGACCTTCGGACTTGTGCCTACGTACCAACATAAAAATGAGGGATCAAAACCTCGTAGTTCGTGGTATCAATTTCAAAGTGAGTGTATTGCATTTAACAAAAATTTAAGTTTAACAAAGGCACCAAAGGCCTAAAATGGTTTGGATGAGTGTTAGTTCTTTTTGGATTTTTGAAATTTTAAGTCAAGTATAGTTAAGTTCATTTACAATTTTGATTAAAGAAAAGTTTGAAAATGCAATGGCATAAGGCCAAAGTTTCTAATTTGCAATATGGTCAAAGTTTAGAAAAAAACAAACACAAGCAAAGAAGATTTTAAAAGAAGGGGGAGATTTGAAATTAAAGAAATGGAGAGGAGATGAAGAGACTAATCCTTAGTAAAATTTAAAATTTAAGAGTTGAAAATATCTGACCAATGGGTTGCAATCCAATAGACAAGAATGTCATATAGAAACCCAAACTTACCTTGGACTTTAGAGTCAAGCAACAATCAATATACAAATAGCAAGTTGAAGAGCAATGCATCAAATAAAGATAACCACATCCAAGCTTAGTAACCCCATGATCTTCTTCAAGATTTCCCATGTATCAGATGACTCTAAAGATGGCATAAGACACGGGTTCAAAATAATAGCTTCACAATGATCATGTTGCAGATGAACTCAAATAGATCTTCCATTCTATATCAGATGAATGTTCACTTCACAATCACTTGATTTCATGAAAATTGGCATTGGCCAAGTCCTTTGCATAGGGAGTGTTGCCTAAATTCTAAGTCCAATAGTCTCAAATTAAACCAACAGTCCACATATTTTTTTTTAGGGTTTTTGTTCTTATTATGTACATTAAGGTCAAAAGACCACACAAGCAAACAAATATATACAAATATAATATATTACAAAATACGATCCAAGTGGACAAAGGGAAAATGACATTAATGTAAACAACTTCAATGGTATGAATAATGGCAAATGAATAAAATGTTAATTATTAGTTGGTTAGAAGTTAGTATTGCTTTTATTTTTGTTTAAGTCATTCTTTGGAGAACACTCAACCCGCTTAACACAAGCATGGATCCTTGAACTAAGACATCTTCCAGAGAAAGGAAAAAAGGCCAAGTTTCCACATAATACTATGAAAGAGGGGAGACTTACAATCTCACTAACTAGAATGATATGCCTTTTATGTAAAAAATTAGCGCTATGTTAAGCAATCGTAATTGGACTTATGTAGAAGTCACAACTATTTGAGGTCGGACAATAGAATTTTGGTGTTAATGCATGTTAGAGACATATTATAATGGACTATGCTCATGAAACATACCACACACAAAAAGAATATGCAAAATGGGGGACCTAATCTCATCCATACTTATGTGGATTTTGCAATCAACTAGCCTTATGATATATAGATATTATAGGTCCATGACATGAATGAATAAAGAAGGGGAATGAGATGAAGAGGGAGGGGAAGTGGATCAAACACAAATTGGTCAAAGGAGGGATTTTACCAAATTAAGATCATTCATTCATTTTGGGAAATGGAATGTACATTCCATCAATCCCCTAAATCCAATGATCTTAACCTAGCAAAGTCAAATCAACCTTGACCAAGGCCCAACAACACAAGTTAAACTCACGAAGTCAATTAAAATGGCTCTACACAATTTATTTGGCATTTAATCAATTAAAAATAATAAAAATATGCATTAAATTAAATTATGGTTGATCAATTTCCTAAAACCTCATCAAAACACCACAGAAATAGCCATGAGATTTATCATAGGTCAAACAAGGTCAAAGGACCTTGGAGAAAAAATTTCAGAATTTTTAGAAACTTAAAAGTATTTTTAAACAATTAAAAATATTCACAAAATCAACTAAATCATGAAAAATATTATTAATGATCTAAAAAATAATTTTAATTCAGAAAATGGAAGAGGAATTTATTTAAATTTTTTTGGTGAAACTCTTATATTTTTTGGATCAATATTAAATTTAATATGAATTAATAAAAATAAGGCAAATAAAATGAAAATTCAATTAATCAAAAAAACGTGGACCACTTGATCTCCCTCATTAATTGAGGTGGCAGATCAAGTGCTCCAAAATGCGCGTTCCACCAAACACACGAGTCAGTGCGCTATACCAATGGTATTCAAAAGCAACGCTCAAGATTAAAACGCAAAGGCTTGATCATGTGGCTCAGAACGTGTCCAGCTCACCGCCGGAGCAAACCATCGGTCATCTTCTCAAGTGACCTTGTTCGGACTGGTTCTCTCATCACCATCACAAGAATGAAAAAGAAGGACATGATCTTAAAAAAAAAATGGCACTGATCACGAATCTGACCTCAATTCAACCTAATTCCAAGTATATTGAGAGATACATGGAGTTGAAATTTGAGGTACATGAATTGAGTTGCTTCGATTTGACCTCAAAGCAACTCAATCTTCTTGCCTACATTGGTAGGACTTCAGATAACCAAGTGTCATACCCCAAAATTTGCCTGTTAATTTTTATGATAAATTGATTCATGCATGGCATTCATTTCACATTTGCATTCATTCATTAGCATACATTCTCATATAAATTATAAATTTTAAATTATTTATTATGTGATACAGATATAAAAAATAATAATGATTTTGATTATCTGTATGATATAAATAAATTTTGTATATATAAATAAAATAGTTTTAATTTAATGATAAATAAAAATAGATTTGAATTTTAATTATATAATTAAAATTTTAAATTAATTTTATTTGTTAAAGCTCATTAAATTATAATAACTATTTTTTATAATTTAGTGACTCATGTACCATTTATTCATTATTTATAAATAGTATTTATTTAGTAATTCACGTTTTTTACTTAATAAAATTTATTTATAAGAGTAATATTTTTTTAAAAGCCCATAAATTATAAAATAATTTTTGTTTATATAAGTAAGAATAATTTTGATTTTTTTTAAATGATGAAAGTAAAAATAGAAATAGGTTTAAATTTTAATTGAATTATGTAACTAAAATTTAAATTAATTTTTATTTGTTAAAAGTCATTTAAATTATTCATTATTTATAATAATATTTGTATTTAATAAATACTTATTTATAATAATAGATAACAAGGTTAAATCCTAATCCACACCATTATAGCTAACTCTCCTAAATTATAGGAAGGGATCCAAATATTTAGCAAGGTTAAACCCTAATCCACACCATTATAGCTAACTCTCCTAAATTATAGGAAGGTATCCAAATATTTAGCAAGGTTAAACCCTAATCCACACCATTATAAATACTTCATATGGATGCAGCGAGAGGAAAAAAAAGGAGGAAAAAGAGGAGAGATACAGAAGAAGAAGATACACAAGGCAAGGAAGAAGCAAGAAGATTCACGGGCAGGGAAAAGAGAAGTAACCATAAAGCACTCATAGCCTGAATAAGAACAACACACATACAGTGAGCAAGCTAGAAGAATCAAATCCCCAGTAAATGTTCATTATGGAATTTGCATCCAACATGATTACCTTGCAATACTCCTTAATTCATGCATGAATAATATTGGTTTAATATATATATTGAGATGATGTATTCATGGTTTGGTGGATGTTGATATTGCTTTATTCAAGTATCTATTCTTGATATGTCATAGCATGTTAGAGAAATTCTGTTTGCATGATTAAAGAATTATATCTGCCATTTAATTATTATATGAGCGTTGTTTCTAGCATGATTATGTTTATTTCACATGTTGTTATCACATGTTATTTCACATGTTGTCTTTAACATGTATGTGTAAGGTTTGTTTTATCATTATCACTTGCAGTAAAGAGAACTAATACATGAGTAAAATAATATAAGCTTCTTGATATGTGCATGGCTATTTTTATTATTGCATGATGATTACATATGATCTTATTTTATGTGTGTGGTTTGATATAAGATGAAGTTACAGGTTTGTTGTATTCACATGAAAGAAACAGCATGAGAAAAAATAAAGTAGCTTGCCGTAAGAGAGAAAGTTGTAACATGCATGGTGGTGTTGTGTCAAAATGGAAAAATCCATGTAGAATTAATATATATTTTAATGAAGGCGAATAAATAACGAATGGACCAACATGGCTCGTTGGTAGCTCCCCCTCACTGCAATGTAGAGGTCTATGTTTACTCCCTTTCCACTATAATTAATTCACCACTATTTTTCTATTATTAAAATAAAACCCATTAATTAATTTTCTAATTAATATATTATATTAGTTATTTAAACTAGGATATAATTTAATCTAGTTTATTAATTAAATTTTCATATATCACTTAATTAATTAAAATGAGCTATTTTAAATAATAAAAATCTAATTATATATATATTTTTTTCTCTTTCCTTTTAAAATTTCTATCAATTTAGTCTAAGTTTTCCATAAATTCATAAAAAAAAAAGTTTCTATTATTATAGACTAAAAATATTCTTAATTCATTCTTAAATTTAGTTTATTTATTTCATTTTATTATTTTGTATGCCCTTTTTACTTTTGTACTCGTTAATTAAGATTTTCATATATCACTTAATTAATTAAAATGGGCTATTTTGAATAATAAAAATCTAATTATATATATATTTTCTTTCTCTTTCCTTTTAAAATTTCTATCAATTTAGTCTAAGTTTTCCATAAATTCATAAAAAAAAGTTTCTATTATTATAGACTAAAAATATTCTTAATTCATTCTTAAATTTAGTTTATTTATTTCATTTTATTATTTTGTATGCCCTTTTTACTTTTGTACTCGTTAATTAAGATTTTCATATATCACTTAATTAATTAAAATGGGCTATTTTGAATAATAAAAATCTAATTATATATATATTTTCTTTCTCTTTCCTTTTAAAATTTCTATCAATTTAGTCTAAGTTTTCCATAAATTCATAAAAAAAAGTTTCTATTATTATAGACTAAAAATATTCTTAATTCATTCTTAAATTTAGTTTATTTATTTCATTTTATTATTTTGTATGCCCTTTTTACTTTTGTACTCGTTAATTAAGATTTAGATATTTTATATCCCCTTTTAAATTATGTACCCCTATCCCGAAGCCATGTAATAATGTAGTCTTATTTTTCGCACTTTAATTTTTCCATACTGTGAATATAACTGTCTAGATGTATGCTAATAGGATTGCATGGAAAGATAAATAATCGAATTTAGATAAATTAATTCAAGATAATATATCTGAATCCAATCATTTCCACACTTGCACCTCTAGGGTAACCCTCTCTTTGTTGCCTTACGATATTACGGTCATGTCCCGCGAATGTGGGGATACCCTTAGCAAGGACCCTTTCGATTAAATCATCATCATCCCTAAACAGATAAGTCATAGTCCCTTCGATCAAAAGGTCAATGTCCCTACAAGATAAATCATAGTCCCTCAAACGTTGCCTTCGAATATATGACCTTGTCCCTCAAACGTTGCCTTCGAATATATGGCTTTGTCCCTCGATGACCCTTCGTTGTAGCCTACGATTAAATGATGATCGTCCCTTCGAATGCTAAGGTATCCTTACAAATGTTGCCTTCAATAACCAATCGACGATCCCCCGATGTCCCTTTACATCCAAAGGATAAGACTACTTACTTCTCAATAGTAAGGACAGTTTTACCCTCCTAAGGATAGGAACTACCTATAAAGACCTTGGTTAGGTATAACTCTTAAATGCTTGCTCACAGCTTAAAATACTTTTCACACCTCACACTTTTCATAACATCTTTTAGAAAATCACCACTTGGTATATATTCGCACCAGAATCATCGCCGAGTTATATTTTTCTAAACATCTTTCAAAATCAAACGAGATAAACACTTTGTATACATTCGTACAAGAATCATTACAAAGTTAAACTCTCCTTTCAAAATATTTTCTAAACACACCACATTTCTCAAACACTTTCTCAAACAAGGAAAACATAAGTGAGTTAAGCAATTAAGAGCCCATGGATAACCATGGTGTCATACCCCAAAATTTGCCCGTTAATATTACAAGGCATTTCTAAGGCACTCCAACTTATTTTTCAAGGCATTGATCTTAAAAGAACAAGGACCCAGCACACGGATGACAAAATCCAGAAAATGGCCTAAACTGGTTTGCTCGCTAGGCGAGCAATTCCTTCGCCTAGCGAACCCTTCACTACGCCACTCGCCTAGTGAAGCTTGCGAATACCAGAAAATTCTGGGCTTCATTCTGAGCCCATTAGGTCATAAAAAGAGCATTATAAATACCACAACTTCAGTCAGGAAAAGGGAACGGAAACGGAACGAAAACGGGAGATAGAGAGAAGGCACAACAAACCCTAGAGGCTAACCCAGAGAATTCAGAGCAACCCTAAAGGAAACCCTGAAGGAAACCCATTTGCACCAAGGTTACCTCCGCCCAATTCAATCCGGCTTGCCAATTCAAGGGGGCAATTCAATTGCAAATAGGTTTGCATTACTATTACCTCTTTATGTTCTTAATATGCATGTGGCATTATGATTGAATTTATAAAAATATCTTAAGTTTTGCATGTGAATTTAAGTACTATGAATATCTTGAATATTTAATCATGTAATCTCTGTAATGGATGCCATAGGGCGTGAAGCTTGCTGGAATCGTACTGTTCTAAAACCAGAACCCGCAGCCGCTCGCTAGCACATCGCTAAGCGAGCATGTAGCGAGCATTCGCTAAGCCGTCGCTAGGCGAGGCAGAAGCGAACGTGACATTCGCTGACTTTTCTGTTCTGATTTTTGCTCATCTGACATGTTTTATCATAGCCATGCATTGTTTACCTGACCCTATTACTGTTGTGATTTCTTTTATGGTGTAATTCTCGATTGCACCCTGATTTGGTATTCTTACCTGTTTGCTGAATTTTGTAAGGGTTCGTATACTCCCGGAGAAGGTAGCTTGTTAGGTATTCCACTTTCTTTGTGGGATACCCTTGTGGAGATTCATCCTAATTACTTAATTGATTTTAATGTGGAGATTCATCCTAATTACTTAATTGATTGTAATATGGACCTAATTACCTAATTGATTACAACTACCTAATTGATTGTAAAATATTGCCTTTGAATATGTGATCTCGGACCTCTCTTTGTTGCCTTACGATATTACGGTATTATGGTCATGTCCCGCGAATGTGGGGATACACTTAGCAAAGACCCTTCGGTTAAATCATCATAAAATAAATCATAGTCCCTCGGATGTTGCCTGCGAATATATGATTTTGTCCCTCGATGACCCTTCGTTGTAGCCTACGGTTAAATGATGATTGTCCCTTCGAATGCTAAGGTATCCTTACCAATGTTGCCTTTAACGACCAATCGATGACCCTACGATGACCCCTTTACATCCAAGGGATAAAACTACTTACTTCTCAATAGTAAGGACAGTTTTATCCTCAAAAGGATAGGAAATGCCCATAAAGACCTTGGGTGGGTATAACTCTTAATTGCTGGCCCACAACCTAAAACATTTTTCATACTTCACACTTTGCAATTACTAGAAAATCACCACTTGGTATACATTCGTACTAGAATCATTGCCAAGTTATATTTTTCTAAACCGCTTTCAAAATTAAACGAGATAAATACTTTGTATACATTTGTACAAGAATCATTACAAAGTTAAACTCTCTTTTCAAAACATTTTTTAAGCAATTCACAACCACTTTTTCCAGACAAACATAAGTGATCAAGCAATTAAGAGCCCATGGATAACCATGGATACAAAGGGTGCTAACACCTTCCCTTTGTATAATGTACCTCCCGAACCCAAAAATCTAATCGAGGTCTTTCCTGTTCTTTTCCACCTTTCCTTATTGGATAAAAGAAAAGTCGGTGGCGACTCTTGCTATCCGAGACATTTGCTTTACAAAGCAAAAACACACAAAGTCAGTTCACCGTATGACAGAACTGGCGACTCTGCTGGGGACAACAAAGAGAGGTTACCTTAAAAAAAAAAGATCACTTATTTGAATTGTCTGATTTACTTTTAAGGGATTGCTTGGGTATTTTTGAGTGAAAGATCCTACACCCGGATCTAGTGTACCTTAGGTAAGTAGCAATAGATCATCGCGACTATCCGGCGTATACTGGAATGGTTTAAATGATGGCTACGGTTAATGCGACACTTTGGATGTCCTGATGTTCCTCATGTTTACTTGAGGAAAAATTTGGCTTCCGCGTGGTGTCATCAAAGCGTTAACCAGACCTTTAGAACCCTAATTGACTCATCCTAGCCATTAGAAAGTAGTGAGATAACTGACTTCGGTTCCGACTGGGGTTGGTTGAGACTCGATACTACACTCTTTGAGATTGGACTTTAGGGAAGCTTCGGTCAACCACTTGGTGTTGCACTGAAGTGGACTTGAAGAAAGGTCAATGATTGGAGATCCTTCTAGAACCCGGTTACTATTCTAGGACAGGTGGAACCAACCGAACTTCAGTAGGGAGGGTACTTACCTATGGAACTCATGCAAGCCTTAAAAACTTAGGAATGATTGTTGTGTGACTTGCTTGTGCTTGTTATTTACTTAACATCATAACATCATAACATCATAACATCATAACATCATGACATCGTGGCATTGTACTAACCATTTTAAGGACTTTAAACATTGAAAACATTTCATACATTGCATAGCATAACATCACATTGCATAACAGGTACTCTAAAGGGATCAATGTTCCCACGGTTTTCCTCCAAACAGAAAAATGGACCTCGAACAAACTGTCAAAGATCTCCAGGCTCAGAATGCTCAATTCCAGGAGATGATCTTGAACTTATCCAAGGGGCAGGAAGAACTGAAGGCTCTCTTGCTCGAGAAGAAGAAAGACAAGAAACCTGTGAGTTACATTAACCCGGGAAGAAGGCTTAAAGGACAGGCTGCAGGAGTCAAGATTAGACTTCCGAAGGATCAAGAAGAGGAGACAGAAAATGATTCGGAAGATGAGAATGTTGACCCTTTCAACCATGAGGACGATGATGAAGATTATGAAAATGAACTATACTCTCCAAAAGATGCTAAATATAAGTTGCTGGAAGAACGCATGCTAGCTATGGAGGGTCATAAGGCGCCCGGTCTGGATTTCGAAGGCTTGGGTCTGGTCTCTGATGTGGTCATTCCTCGCAAATTCAAGATCCCCACTTTCTCTATATACGACGGGGCATCTTGTCCTCAGCTGCATCTGAGAGCTTATGTGAGAAAGATTCAGCCGTATACCACTGATAGGAAACTATGGATCCATTTCTTCCAAGAGAGTCTGTCTGGCACACAGTTAGAATGGTACTATCAGCTCGAGAGCTCTAACATCCACACCTGGACTGATTTAGCGACAGCTTTCTACAAGCATTACCAGTATAATTCTGAATTAGCGCCTACTCGGCTACAGTTGCAGAATATGACTATGGGCTCTAAAGAAAGCTTCAAAGAATATGCTAAAAAATGGAGAGATTTGGCTGGCAGAGTCAAACCCCCCATGACTGATCGAGAATTAGTGGACATGTTCATGAGCACACTGACTGGCCCATTCTACAGCCATCTATTGAGAAGTTCCTCATCGGGTTTCACTGAACTTATATTAACAGGTGAACATGTGGAACGCGACATTCGAAATGGAAAGATACAGGCGGCTACCTCTGATCCTCCGGAGACTCCTAATGACATCACTGCCCCTCTGCCTAACCATGACGAGACTGTCAATGCTGTGGAAGATGCTGATAACGATTGTGACTTGGATAGTTGGATTTTCCCAACAATTGGTGACGGACTCAATAATTGGAAGGCTGAAGACACTATCCTGATTTCCTTTAGTCAGGAGTAATTGTTATTGCTTATTTTAATGTATTAAATTTTGTTAAAGGTTTTGTCATTTTTATAAGCATATTCACATTCAATAAATCAATGGACATTTTTGCATTCAAATATTGCGCTCTTTATCTTTCCTGTCATCTTTCAAATAAGCTATGTTTTCTTGCACACACTCACGTAACAATTTGCCGATCCATATCCACTATGGATCCTGTTGGTAATAATTCTGCTACTGTGCATTATAACTTTGAAAATCCGATCTACCAAGTCGAGGATGGAAGTGAGGAAGTTTGTGAAGTACCTGAGAACTTGCCAGACTGTTACTGCAAGAAGGAAAGACCATACAGCCGCAGGAATAATCAATTGAAACTGTGAATCTGGGTACTGAAGTAGACAAGAACATTACTGAGGAAAAATCAAGAGATAATATGGAATGATGAATGTCAAGAAGCTTTTGACAAAATCAAGAAGTATCTCCAAGAACCTCCAATTCTGATGCCACCAGTTGAAGGAAGACCTCTAATCATGTATTTGACCGTGTTAGAAAATTCAATGGGGTGTGTTGGGGCAACATGACGAGTCTGGTCGAAAAGAGCATGCAATATACTACCTTAGCAAAAGGTACCGACTGTGAAACAAGATACTCCCAGCTCGAGAAAGCTTGCTATGCTTTGGCTTAGGCTGCTCGCCGACTAAGACAGTATATGTTGAATCATACCACTTTATTGATTTCTAAGATGGATCTTATCAAATATACATTCGGAAAACCTGCTCTATCCAATTTGAACAACAAAATGATTACTGAACTCTGCACGCAGTTCAAAATAAAACACCACAACTCTTCTCCGTACCGGCCAAAGAGGAACGGCGCCGTGGAGGCCGCTAATAAGAATATCAAGAAGATCATACAAAAGATGACAGTAACATACAAAGACTGACATGAGATGTTACCATTTGCTCTTCATGGTTATCGCACTTCGGTGCGCACTTCGACAGGGGCAACTCCCTTCTCTTTAGTCTACGGAATGGAAGCCGTCTTACCGGTGGAAGTTCAGATTCCCTCTCTAAGAATCATGAAAGAGGCAGGTTTAAACGAGGATGAATGGATTCAAACTCGACTCGATCAGATAAATTGGATCGATGAAAAGAGATTTGCGGCTGTTTGTCATGGGCAGATATATCATAAGCGCAGGACTCAGGCATTTAACAAAAGGGTCAAGAGACGGGTGTATCAAATCGGCGAATTGGTGATCAAGCGTATCATTCTACCACAAAGTGATCCCAGGGGTAAATGGACTCCCACATACGAAGGGCCATTTGTAGTTAAGAAGGTATTCTCGGGTGAAGCCATGATACTTGCTACGATGGATGGCGAAGACTTCCCACATCCCGTGAACGCAAACATAGTTAAAAAAATACTACGCATAAAAGAGACCCGCTAGGTCGACGTACCTAGGCAAAAGTAAGGGCATCCCGGCGAACCAAAAGGGTTCGGGCAAAAATTAGGGATAAACATGTACACCCGGCAAGTCGAAAACTTGAAAAGGCGGCTTGGGCAAAAAAGGGTATCCTGGTGGACTGAAAACCTGAAAAGACGGTCCAGGCAAAAATTAGGGATTAAAAGCGTACGACTATGTCCCGTTCTCAGATAGCTTCATCCAAGTTCAAGGGACTGAACAAGCCAATCACTTCTATCCGACAGCAGGAGATGAGACGCTTGAAGGCATAATGACAGTAGCAAAATTAAAATCAATAGGACTTTTCCTTCATAGCTTTTTCTTTATGTTCTCGACAATTTCCTCTTACTAGGATTTCTGTCTCCTTGTACACAAATTGCCTGTTTATAGGCCCTCTTTCAAAATCAATACAATTTCATTTCCAAAAAAATGTTTTGTTTTACTTTCTCCGTTTTGCTTGCATAAACGTCCATTGATTTAATTTGAATTAATATATGCATTTGAATATGATCGATGTGTACCAAAAACGCATGCATAAAATAGAAATAACGATTACTACGAGACTTCAGGATCGAGGAGAAGGTCTAACCATGCTTTCCAATGAATCCGTTGCTAATTCTATTCCCCCAGCAAAGCCAGTTATTCCCCAGAAGCAATTGGCATTACTAGGCAAATTGGTCATCTCTTCCACCCCCAGCCAGGCTTCTGTTAAATATTTCTACCATCAGACAGAAATCAAGTATCCCTAGATGAGAAAGGGTCATCAATACAAGTATCTCCAACCAGAAGATGGGGATTTATTTTCCCCAGGGGGTCGCCAGAAAAAACTTTTCAGACGCATAATTCATTCATTACATCATTTCACAGCATCCGCATGCATACATTGTTCGCATTTATTCTCATAAGCATAAAATATCTCATGCATCATGACATGGCATGAAGCTAACTTTATTTTTCAGGCTAATTATCCTCCTGGTACAGTCAAAACAAAGGTCCATTCAGACGGACATCTTTATCAATTACATTCAAGATTCAACTACATCTCTCAGATATAATCCATATGAACATTCATTCTGACAAGCACTCTGATATCCTTCCAATGGTGGCATCTTTAAGCCCACCCCAGATATTCATTGCAAATACAGCAAATATTATCAGATACAGCCTAACGTACGGTTCATTCTGATTCAGCTCAACACATGACTCCTTCAACTCAGATGCGATCTAACGTACGATCCATCCTGACATTCTGCAACTCCAATACGGTCTAGCGTACGACCCATTTGGATCTTCAAATCCTCAGATACGGCCTAGCGTACGGTACATTCCGGGGTGTAGTCTAGCGTACGACTACTTTCTTCTTCAGATACAGCCTAACGTACGGCTCATTCTGCAACTCAGATACGATCTAACGTACGATCCATTCTGACCTTCAAATCCTCAGATACTGCCTAGCGTACGGTACATTCCGGGGTGTAGTCTAGCGTACGACTACTTTCTTCTTCAGATACAGCCTAACGTACGGCTCATTCTGCAACTCAGATACGATCTAACGTACGATCCATTCTGACCTTCAAATCCTCAGATACTGCCTAGCGTACGGTACATTCCGGGGTGTAGTCTAGCGTACGACTACTTTCTTCTTCAGATACAGCCTAACGTACGGCTCATTCTGCAACTCCAATACGGTCTAATGTACGACCCATTTGGATCTTCAACTCAGATACGATCTAGCGTACGATCCATTCTGATCTTTCATCCCCAGCGAAGTCACCCGCCTAATGGATAACTCATTCTGCTACTCAGATACGATCTAACATATGGTCCATTCTGATCCTTTATCCCCAGCAGCGTATGATCCACTCTGATCTTTCATCATCAAACTTCCTGGATGGCATCTTTAAGCCCATCTCCACCAGGAATGACCTCTGATTAACAAGTGCAAATTTTTGGGGCATTCTAGTGTTCAATAATCTTCCACCTCCAGACCACGAATGGCGTACATACCATTCTAAATCTCTCGGTTCAAGAATATTGAACAGGGGCAGCTGTCATACCCCAAAATTTGCCCGTTAATATTACAAGGCATTTCTAAGGCACTCCAACTTATTTTTCAAGGCATTGATCTTAAAAGAACAAGGACCTAGCACACGGATGACAAAATCCAGAAAATGGCCTAAACTGGTTTGCTCGCTAGGAGAGCAATTCCTTCGCCTAGCGAACCCTTCGCTACGCCACTCGCCTAGCGAAGCTTGCGAATACCAGAAAATTCTGGGCTTCATTCTGAGCCCATTAGGTCATAAAAAGAGCATTATAAATACCACAACTTCAGTCAGGAAAAGGGAACGGAAACGGAACAAAAACGGGAGATAGAGAGAAGGCACAGCAAACCCTGGAGGCTAACCCAGAGAATTCAGAGCAACCCTAAAGGAAACCCTGAAGGAAACCCATCTGCACCAAGGTTACCTCCGCCCAATTCAATCCGACTTGCCAATTTAAGGGGGCAATTCAATTGCAAACAGGTTTGCATTACTATTACCTCTTTATGTTCTTAATATGCATGTGGCATTATGATTGAATTTATAAAAATATCTTAAGTTTTGCATGTGAATTTAAGTACTATGAATATCTTGAATATTTAATCATGTAATCTCTGTAATGGATGCCATAGGGCGTGAAGCTTGCTGGAATCGTACTGTTCTAAAACCAGAACCCGCAGCCGCTCGCTAGCACATCGCTAAGCGAGCATGTAGCGAGCATTCGCTAAGCCGTCGCTAGGCGAGGCAGAAGCGAACGTGACATTCGCTGACTTTTCTGTTCTGATTTTTGCTCATCTGACATGTTTTATCATAGCCATGCATTGTTTACCTGACCCTATTACTGTTGTGATTTCTTTTATGGTGTAATTCTCGATTGCACCCTGATTTGGTATTCTTACCTGTTTGCTGAATTTTGTAAGGGTTCGTATACTCCCGGAGAAGGTAGCTTGTTAGGTATTCCACTTTCTTTGTGGGATACCCTTGTGGAGATTCATCCTAATTACTTAATTGATTTTAATGTGGAGATTCATCCTAATTACTTAATTGATTGTAATATGGACCTAATTACCTAATTGATTACAACTACCTAATTGATTGTAAAATATTGCCTTTGAATATGTGATCTCGGACCTCTCTTTGTTGCCTTACGATATTACGGTATTATGGTCATGTCCCGCGAATGTGGGGATACACTTAGCAAAGACCCTTCGGTTAAATCATCATAAAATAAATCATAGTCCCTCGGATGTTGCCTGCGAATATATGATTTTGTCCCTCGATGACCCTTCGTTGTAGCCTACGGTTAAATGATGATTGTCCCTTCGAATGCTAAGGTATCCTTACCAATGTTGCCTTTAACGACCAATCGATGACCCTACGATGACCCCTTTACATCCAAGGGATAAAACTACTTACTTCTCAATAGTAAGGACAGTTTTACCCTCATAAGGATAGGAAATACCCATAAAGACCTTGGATGGGTATAACTCTTAATTGCTGGCCCACAACCTAAAACATTTTTCATACTTCACACTTTGCAATTACTAGAAAATCACCACTTGGTATACATTCGTACTAGAATCATTGCCAAGTTATATTTTTCTAAACCGCTTTCAAAATTAAACGAGATAAATACTTTGTATACATTTGTACAAGAATCATTACAAAGTTAAACTCTCTTTTCAAAACATTTTTTAAGCAATTCACAACCACTTTTTCCAGACAAACATAAGTGATCAAGCAATTAAGAGCCCATGGATAACCATGGATACAAAGGGTGCTAACACCTTCCCTTTGTATAATGTACCTCCCGAACCCAAAAATCTAATCGAGGTCTTTCCTGTTCTTTTCCACCTTTCCTTATTGGATAAAAGAAAAGTCGGTGGCGACTCTTGCTATCCGCGACATTTTCTTTACAAAGCAAAAACACACAAAGTCAGTTCACCGTATGACACATGGATATAAAGGGTGCTAACACCTTCCCTTTGTATAATGTACCTCCCGATCTCAAAATCTAATCAAGGTCTTTCCTGTCCTTTTCCGCCTTTCCTTATTGGATAAAAGAAAAGTCGGTGGCGACTCTTGCTATCCGTAACATTGCTTTTCAAAGCAAAAACACAAAGTCAGTTCACCGTATCACAGAACTGGCGACTCTGCTGGGGAATCTTAAAAAGAGAGGTTACCTTAAAGATAAGATCACTTATGTTTTCGAATTGTTTCTTTTTCTGATTTACTTTTAAGGGATTGTTTGGGTATTCTATGCTTGAGTGAAAGATCCTACACCCGGATCTAGTGTACCTTAGGTAAGTAGCAAGAGATCATTGCGACTGTCCGGCGTATACTGGAATGGTTAAAATGATGGCTACGGTTAATGTGACACTTTGGATGTCCTGATGTTCCTCATGTTTACTTGAGGAAAAATTTGGCGTCTACGTGGTGTCATCAAAACATTAACCAGACCTTTAGAACCCTAATTGACTCATCCTAGCCATTAGAAAGTAGTAAGATAACTGACTTCGGTTCCGACTGGGGTTGGTTGATACTCGATACTACACTCTTTGAGATTGGACTTTAGGGAAATTTTGGTCAACCGCTTGTTGAACCAACCAAACTTCAGTAGGGAGGGTACTTACCTATGGAACTCATGCAAGCCTTAAAACCTAGGAATGATTATGGTGTGACTTGTTTGTGCTTGTTACTTACTTGACATCATAACATCATAACATCATGACATCATGGCATTGTACTAACCATTTCGAGGACTTAGGGATTTAACTTTACTCTGCTTTGTAGGGCTATGGCTTCCAGGAAGACCATCCGGATCAATTTTGTAGCGACCTTTCCTCAACTCAAGGATTTAGTGTCAGAACTTCCCGATCATGCTCAATTCATCAAGAAACATGGTTATCTTCTCAATTTAGTTACCACCGGTTTCAAGGAAGATATGATGAGAGTTCTATTCCAGTTCTTCGATCCTAAACATCATTGCTTCACCTTCCCAGATTATCAGTTGGTACCCACATTAGAAGAATTTTCCGAGGTCTGAAGAAGTTGCCGCGACTTTACACATGACAAAGTCCGACATTGAAACTAATTGGGTAACAAGAAGTGAAGTTAAGGGTTTACTTGCCATATTTTTGATAAATAAGGCCCGAGAATTCCTAAAAGCTATGAGTGTCCACGCTTTCGAAGATGTTCTAGCATTACTAATCTATGGTTTGGTGCTATTTCCTAATCCGGATCAATTCATAGACATGAATGCTGTTAAGATATTTCTCACTCATAACCCTATGCCCACCTTGCTTGGAGACATTTTTCATTCCCTTCACACTCGTACTATGAAAAAGGCAAGGGACTCTCATGTGCTGCGTACCTTTATTATCTAGGTGGTTTATTTCGCACCTTCCTCAATCAGTCTTGAAGAATGAGCAAAATTTGAAACGGTCTCAAAGGATAATGTCGCTCTCCCATTCAGACATCCATTGGTGTCCCCAACCCAAAGAAAATGTTATCATCATTGACCGTTGTGGAGAATTCTCTAACGTACCACTCCTGGGGATAAGAGGAGGTATTACTTATAATCCTGCTTTAGCCCTACGTCAGTTTGGTTATGCTCGAAGAGATGGTCCACATGAAATAATTATCCAAGGCATTGTGTTTGACTATGACAACGATTCTCAAGGTCTCCGTCAAAGGTTTGTACGAGCTTGGGGCAGGGTGAAAAGAAGTACTTTAGGACAGAAAAACTCTATTCCTATGGAACCTTATCTCAGATGGGTACGCGCCAGAGCTCGTGAGCTTATCATGCCATATCTTGCAATCGGACCTCTGATTGTTGAACCAAAAGTTGAAGGAGGTACCCCTCAGATCATTCCTTATCCAGATATGCCTACCAATGTTGAAGAATTGAAGAAATCTTGGATCCAGTTGAGAGAGGAAAGGGATACTTTTGAAGCTTAGTTCTGTGCTGAAAGGAAGAAAGTATTAGAGCTCACCAGCCAACTTAATGAGGAACGAAGTCTCAATGCATATCTCCGCCCAAAAAGAAGCCGTCCCTGGGAGACTTGAGCTTTCATTTTTTCTTGTAATGAACATTGATTAAAGAAATTATTAATAAAAGTTCCCCTTTTTGGTGGTTTACGCAAAGTTAAATTCCAAAAGTCCTTGAAAACATTTCATACATTGCATAACATAACATAACATTGCATAACAGGTACTCTAAAGGATCAATGTTCTCACGGTCTTCCTCTCAAACAGAAAAATGGCCCTCGAACAAACTGTCAAGGATCTCCAGGCTCAGAATGCTCAATTCCAGGAGATGATCTTGAACTTATCCAAGGGACAGAAGGAACTGAAGACTCTATTGCTCGAGAAGAAGAAAGACAAGAAATCTGTGAGTTACATTAACCCGGGAAGAAGGCTTAAAGGACAGGCTCCAGGAGTCAGAATTGGAATTCCGAAGGATAAAGAAGATGAGACAGAAAATGATTCGGAAGATGAGAATGCTGATCCCTTCAACCCTGAGGACGACTATGAAAATTATGAAAATGAACAGTACTCTCCGAAGGATGATAAGTATAAGTTGCTGGAAGAACGTATGCTAGCTATGGAGGGTCAAAAGGCGCCCAGTCTGGATTTCGAAAGCTTAGGTCTGGTCTCTGATGTGGTCATTCCTCTCAAATTCAAGGTCCCCTCTTTCACTAAGTATGATGGTGCGTCTTGTCCTCAGATGCATCTGAGAGCTTATGTGAGAAAGATCCAGCCGTATACCACTGATAGGAAGCTATGAATCCATTTCTTCCAAGAGAGTCTGTCTGGCACACAGTGTCATACCCCGATTTTGGTCCTGAATTTTTTTATGTTTTTGTTTAGCATGCTTGGCCTAACCTTACTTTGGTCTTATATGAGGATTGGTTTTGGTCCAAAGTCATGGTGTTTGTTCATGTGATTGTTAATGCACATATGGTCTTGGTCATCTGAACAACCAAGTTTCTTGTGTTTCTAGCCACTTGCCAGTCATGTTATTGGTTCATGGATACTATGTCAAAACCCTAACCTTATGGTCTCATTTCATGGCCTTGTTCATGTACATCAAAAGTCAAACATTCAAGCCAGTTATGAAAACAATCTCCAATCATTTTTTCAAACCATTCCAATCCATTTCATCCATTTTAAACCATTACATGTGATTCTATACAAGAAAATACAAAATTTGGCATTTTTGACCAACTGTTGACTTTTTGGTCAACTTTGACCAAAGTCAACCCAAATTCATTAAACCCTAAATTCACCCATAATTGTCCATTGAATTCCATTTACAAAAAAAATACAAAAAAATGAACTTTGACTAAAGTCAACACAACCTCTTTGCATCCTAAAATCCTAAGTCTTCGATCATGACCCTAATCCTCATTCCATGCTTCATGTCCATGTTGGCCTTGATTTTACCTTGCGGATTTGGTTTCTTCACTTTAATGCCAACTTGGTCATGCCTTAAACTTTGGAGTTTCTTGCCTCCTACTGCATTTGCCTTGCTGCACCAACTGCTGTAATACCCAACTTGCACAAACAAATATTCTGAGTATTCCAAAATTTTGAGTTCGACGTTGACTTCAATATTGGGATGGGCCAAGAAAAGTCTTTAAACTGAACCGATCTGTTGGTATCACAGTCAGAGCTACTGCAGCAGAAGCAGATATGTTGAACCAGTCCAGTCATTGAACCTGCAGTGAACATACACAAACTCAACACCCTGAATAAAATAGATGGAACAATTGGTGATGGGATTGTTAACCTTAAAAATCTCACAGTTTTGGAGCTTTACTCCAATCATTTGACAGGTTTTATTCCTAAGGATATTGGTAACCTTTTGAAATTGGAAAAGTTGCTTTTTCATGTCAACAATTTGACCGGTACGATTCCACCATCGTCGAATCACCATCATATTCACCTGCGATTCATGCATGCAGCATCATGAAGAAATGGAACGGAGTCACAAATGGATTAAGTGTATTACCTGCCGGAGACGATGCCGAAGACGACGACGGTTATGTTCAAGATAATAAGCCACACGTAACTCATTGAAGCGACAAACCCTTCCGGATAACGACACGTCATGACAACTTAGATGTGTATCGCCCAAGGTACTGTGATGAATGTCAAATGGTACTGTGATGAATGTCAAATGGTTGTATCGCATATTGCAGGAATGCTTAATGCTGCTTGACCTTGGACAGGAGCGAGTCACACACCTTCTTTTGGCCTCATGTTCGAACCACTGGAAGCAATTGGGATTTAGGCAAGCTATGCCTTTGTGACTAGGCACTTCTTAAGCACTAGGAACAACACTATTGAGCACAAATAAAACGTGAGAACATTTTACGGCAACAAACTACATTATGCGGGATGCTCATAGTACGGTGAACCAACATTCGGCATAATTTCATCTGGGGTGAAATTCACCTTTAGAGCATTAACCTTAGTTGAGAGATTAATTGCCTTCGCTCTTGACTGACCGACATCGAAGTGCAACTTAACCAAGTGAATTGTTGGCATTATTTCCTGAGTTGAAACCGTTACTGTATGATTACAGCCGCTGCTTTACGCCTTGGAGGAATAATAGGTTTTGATACTGCGTCCATAATCCATAGGCCCTGCTGGTTTGTATCAGTGATTTTGATAACCCAAGAATTCTTCCTGCTGCTAAGAGTGCACTGTTGGATTTGGATGTCAGATATGCTTCATGTACCGCTATGATCTTGGTGAGCTGAAAATGATTTCTGAAATTGTTGTCTGGAATGCTTGGAGTGAGTATTGCACATTGCCACTCTCATTGTGGCCATGAGTTGTTGCTGCAAGATTGTATTCTTATCCTTGTGTTTGAGTGTATATGCAGGTTTTTCATTTTTCTTTATGACTCGTAACATCCGCATCAGCCCATCATCAGTGATATCACTCTGTATCATCTTCTCCAGAGGACTTGGGGTTATTAGAAGTAGAAAATGTTTTCTTACAACAGATGATGAATTCAGATGCAACTTCTGAGTACTCCCATGGAGAAAGAAACAAGAAGCTCCACTATGGTAGATAAAATTTCTCCTGGTTCTGATGTCATTGCACATGAAAGTCCCTCAACATTATCTATGGTATTGCCATCCACAAGTTTTATGAAAGTTGGTGAAGGGCCTAAGGCTGATGAGAAGTTTGAGGTGTCACCTATCTCTGGTCCAAACAACAATGCAGCTACAATTGCAACTACAACAGTAACAACTTTCGGTTCTGACAAGCCTGCTTTACCAAATGGGTCAATTTCTAATCCTTCTTTGTTTAATTTGGAGAATAAGATTATTTCGTCAGCAGAGATATCAACTTCTGTTACTTCATCAAAGGAGACAGCCAAATCAGCTCCGGTATTTGGTTTGGAGAAAGCTGTTCCCTCAAAGGAGGGTGGTCCTGATGCTCCACCCGTGAATTTTGACACCAACCAAAATGTTTTCAAGGTGCCTCCAATCCCATTTACTACTTCATCCATAGTTGGTGGTGAATCTTCTCTGAAGTTTGGTGCTTCTTTTGACTCTCAGTCGGGAGGCTCCATCAGCTTCACTACTGTAGCTGGTTCGACTGGTTCTATGCAGAAAGTTCGTGAATCTGATGGTGGTGATGTTGAGACTAACACAAATACTGGCTTTTCTGTTAGGACATCAGAACTAGCGGTTTCATCTGCAGCACCTGCATCATTATCGACACCACCAAACAGTATATTCAAATTTGGACAGTTCAAATCAAAATAGTGGATCCCTTGCTTCAGGCCCTTCATTCTCTTCTTCCTTTCCATCTCCCGTATCAAGTAACTTTAGCAACAGTAGCTCGTCTCTTTCAGCAATCGGTGGCATTAGTGCTACTACTGCTTCCACTGGAGTTAGCATGGCGACTTCCTCCACCCCAGTGATGACCACTTCCACATCAACATGGCTCAATGCATGGCTTCAAGCCATTCCATGTCAGAACCTGCAAAGTAGCAATAATCAGCAGCAGGGAAATGGTTTACAGGAGTTCAGTTCATCATCATTCACAATGTGGTAGCAACAAGTATATTCATTATGGATGTCATCTTACATCATACCTAACCACATCAATAACAAATCTTACAAATAATGGCAACACATAATGCATTGTGACCAACCTTCAAGAAATGGAAGTTGATAATCTACCAAATCTTCAATCTTTTGTCATGGATGATTTACCTAGCAGTTTGCAGGAACTGACTGTTGGCTCTATTGGAGGGATTATGTGGAATACTAAGCCAACTTGGGAGCATCTCACTTGTCTTTCAGTGTTGCGAATTAACGACGATATTATGGTGACCACGCTGATGGGGGCATTTCTACCTTCATCTCTTGTGACACTATGCATTTGTGGTCTTAGTGATACAAGCTTTGACGGGAAGTGGCTTCAACATCTCAATTCTCTCCAAAATCTTGAGATTGTTAATGCTCCCAAACTTAAGACTTTGCCAAAAAAGGATTGCCTTCATCTCTCTCAGTACTAAGTATGACTCGTTGTCCATTATTGGAAGCAAGTTTGCGGAGGAAGCGAGGGAGGGAGTGGCGTAAGGTTGCTCACATTCCTGCCATAATTATCGATGACGAATTGATCACATAAGTTTCATGTCTAGTATTCCATTATGTGTCACTCCTGCTGCTGCCCAATCTTGCTGTTGTGAAAAGCCAAATTCACATACACGAACTGCTACCAAATCCAGTAAATGTCTTAGTGATCAGGCACAGTCCCAGAAATGAAAAGGAGAAACAACTCACCGCAAATATGTCAGATTGGCCAAGTTCTTCAAGTGGGATTGTTGGCTTGCAACAAGATGGCAGCAGTGGAATCTTAGGTATCCTCAACAATATCATAGCACCTAGACCAGGGTGAGGAGCTTGGAGCAATATCTGATCATCAATACCGGCCACAACATGCGCAGCACCAACGTCAATAATATGCACCTTATTTGTCTGCAGCAACATTGTAGAATCAACACAAGGCCAACCATTACGCTCACACCTCGTAACACATTTCCTGCAGCAAAACAACAATCGAATCGTGAGAGAAAATTCCATTCTTGGCGGAAATGATTTGCACATCCCAAAGTTACCCGGTCAGGGAAATCAAAGACTTCGTTTCAGTTCGCTCAACCCAAAATCACGATGAAAAGTCCTTGTGATGACTAAAGTTGTAACTTCCTTCTAATTTTTCACTGCAGTAAACAATACAGGTAATTAGCAAAGGCAGTAATTTCAGAAATATCCCAATTTGGTATAGAGACAAAAGCGAAGAAGAAAGCTAAGTTCAGAATACCGTTTCCGGATAATAGCATCAAATAGGACAAACTCGTTTTTGAGCAGAAAAAGCACTTCTGGAATTTGCTTCTTTGAGCTTTTGAGCATCAAATCAAAACCCTAATTCACAGAACATAAATAGGAAAGAGAATCAGTAAAGGCGAAAACAGAGAAAAATAACCCTAATCAAAAAAAAGGGTTAGAGGCGGCCACTGTTCACAGAGAAACCTGGAAGCAAAAATCTCAAGCAAAGAAAACCCTAAAATCCCAAGACTGATTACCTGGAGGCCAGCGTTTGCAAGTCCTATACTGCCACCACTGCGACGCCTTGTAAGAATTTCTCTTTCGTTCTCTCTATTTTTTCTCATACGCTTGTTGTCTGAAAATATTTGTGAGAGTTTTTGAGAGGTAGATGCGAACGATTTTGAGAGCAGGGGGGGTTCGTTTGAGTGCATTTGAGAGACGATTGGGTAAGTTTGAGGGATAGTGATTCTGAGAGCAGGGAGAGGTTTTCGCCTGAGAGAGTTTGTGAGGGGAGGAAGACGAAGGCGATGGAGAAGGGCTTCAGTCGTTTCCATTTTTTCTGTTTCTTTTCTTTTTTTTAATTAATTTCTTTTTTATTTATTTAACTTAATTTGTTTTTTACAGAGATAATACAAAAACCATGAAAATGTTTGTTTTGTTTTTTATTTTATTTTAAATTTTTAGCCCGGTTCATATACTTAGCGTAGTATCTCAGTAGCAGTTGATGTTGAGTGGCCTAGTGGAGAGAGGTTAGTTTCATAATATTAAGTGGAGAGGGTTTGATACTCATGTGTGTTACTTTTTGCTTATTTATTTTATTTTATCTTCTTTTAGCATTTTTTTATTATTTTAGTATTTTATTAACATTTTTTTTTATGTTTATTATGCTCATAATTTCATTTGTTAATAATGCATAGTTGTTGTATTTTAATTTAGTTCAAAACCATTTTTAAACTATAAAAATCATATTTTTCTCGATTTAATATCGAGCCCCATTTTCACACCCTTGTAAGTCGATTGCTTTTTAAGCATCGCCATCAACCTCACATAGCTTACTCTTGGGCTTTCTTACAATGAGCCGGTTCCTTTGCACTTACACTCATATTTCGCATCATCTGTTGTTTGGGTCCGATTTAATGATTTTTTAATCCCCATTTGACAAAATGTACCCCACTCCCCCGATGTGTAATACACTTGTACTGTCTTGTTTCTTTACTGCTTGACTGTGTAGTTAGCTATTAACACAAGAATAAAATCAACAATTTCAAAATATCAAAAATAAGACTCGATCCAACGTCGAGTATTTTCTCAATAAACAAATCAATTCATTTTGCCCTCCTATTCCATTCCATTTCTTTCAAAAACTTCATCAAATGCTTGATCCAATGTCAAGCCATTTTTCATAATCAAAAATAAAAAAAAATATTAATTCATAAGTCAAGACTTTTTCAATAAAGATGGAAGTGGAACGTGGTGTATACCACGCACTCTTGAGACTAGGATTCGAGATGTATATCTCGCCAATCCTAGCTTTCGCCATCATCCAATTTATCCACTTTGCTCTATCAAACACTCATTCAAATCTTTCTCAAACATCCATCAATACTTGATCTAGGTCAAGTCATTTTCACAACAAAAACTCAAAATACCTAATTCTGATTTAACACTTTTTCAATAAAGGTGGAAATGGAACATGGTGTATACCATGCACTCCTGAGGGTAGGATTCGAGATGTATATCTCGCCAATCCTGGTTCTCGCCATCACTCAAAACACATCCAACCAATCAAACTCTTTCTTCTCGCCGCCGTGCGACCAATTAAAAAAACCTTTTCCGAATGTAGATTTGTAAATCCTAACACCTAAGTACATATTGCATGACAACTCTAGGGCAGAGCTTCCCCACTTCTAGACCTTTCCGAGCGTCTCCGATCTTGTGGCATGTAGTCCGTCCTATTGCAAAGAGGTAACTGCCTAAGACTCGATTCAGCGAGCCGCGACACCTACTGCTAGGACGTGAACACATTGCCCACTCTCCTTTGACACAACTGTTGTCCTCCTTTTGTAAGTCCATATTCAGATGGCAATCCCTATGTAGCCGAACTACGGCAACTCTGATTCTCATGTTCAGATGAGATACGTAGGCACAAGATGCGATGTCTTGCCGAGTTTGACTAACGACTAACAACTAATCCTTGTTTGCTTAACAACAGAAACCTGGAGGCGAAAATCTGAAACAGAGAAAACCTAAAACCCCAAAATCGTACCTGGAGGCCAGCTTCTTCGCATCCTTCACCACCACCGCAGTGACACTTTGTAAGGACCTCTTTTTCTTTCTCTTTATGTTTGTTGATTGAAAATATTGTGAGAGCTGAGAGTGATTGAGAGGGGTTCGTTGAGAACGAGAGTGGGATTGAGAGAAATGTGAAGTTTGGTGTGCATGAGATTGCCATTGTTGGAGAAGGTTGAGTTCGTAAGGTGAGAGAGATGAGAAGAAGACGAGCTTCTGTTTTGTTTTTTTTCTTTTTCGTTTCCATTTTCTGTTTTCTTTTTTTAAATTTTTTTTAATTTGTTTTTTAACAGAGATAAAAAAAAACATAAAAATGTTTATAGGTTATTTATTTTTTTTGTTTTAGCCCGGTTCATATACTTAGCGTAGTATCTCAATAGCAGTTGATGTTGAGTGGCCTAGTGGAGAGAGGTTAGTTTCATAATATTAAGTGGAGAGGGTTCGATACTCATGTGTGTTACTTTTTGCTTATTTATTTTATTTTATCTTCTTTTAGCATTTTTTTATTATTTTAGTATTTTATTAACATTTTTTTTTATGTTTATTATGCTCATAATTTCATTTGTTAATAATGCATAGTTGTTGTATTTTAATTTAGTTCAAAACCATTTTTAAACTATAAAAATCATATTTTTCTCGATTTAATATCGAGCCCCATTTTCACACCCTTGTAAGTCGATTACTCCCTCCGTTTCTTTTTAAGTGTCGTTTTAGAAGATTTTTTTTGTTCCTATTTAAGTGTCGTTTTGATGTTTTAATGTTACAATTTGTCAATTATACCCTTACTATTTAAATAACTCAACTTTAGGAGTACGTATTCCTATAGCAAGCAATATTAATTCCAAAAATTTAGGAGTAGTTGAAAAATGCAACGGAAGAGAGAGAGAGTTATGTGGAGAAAATTATGGAATTAGTTATTTGAAGTAAATAATTTAATGAGTACTTATATTAATGAATTTTATTTAGAAAGAGAAAGTATATGGTGGATTAAAATGAGGGTACAATGGGAAAAAAATTATAACAATTCATTTATCTTGGTTGGAGAGCTTTATGCTAAAACGACACTTAAAAAGAAACGGAGGGAGTACTTTTTAAGCATCGCCATCAACCTCACATAGCTTACTCTTGGGCTTTCTTACAATGAGCCGGTTCCTTTGCACTTACACTCATATTTCGCATCATCTGTTGTTTGGGTCCGATTTAATGATTTTTTAATCCCCATTTGACAAAATGTACCCCACTCCCCCGATGTGTAATAATCTTGTACTGTCTTGTTTCTTTACTGCTTGACTGTGTAGTTAGCTATTAACACAAGAATAAAATCAACAATTTCAAAATATCAAAAATAAGACTCGATCCAACGTCGAGTATTTTCTCAATAAACAAATCAATTCATTTTGCCCTCCTATTCCATTCCATTTCTTTCAAAAACTTCATCAAATGCTTGATCCAATGTCAAGCCATTTTTCATAATCAAAAATCAAAAAAATATTAATTCATAAGTCAAGACTTTTTCAATAAAGATGGAAGTGGAACGTGGTGTATACCACGCACTCCTGAGACTAGGATTCGAGATGTATATCTCGCCAATCCTAGCTTTCGCCATCATCCAATTTATCCACTTTGCTCTATCAAACACTCATTCAAATCTTTCTCAAACATCCATCAATACTTGATCTAGGTCAAGTCATTTTCACAACAAAAACTCAAAATACCTAATTCTGATTTAACACTTTTTCAATAAAGGTGGAAATGGAACATGGTGTATACCATGCACTCCTGAGGCTAGGATTCGAGATGTATATCTCGCCAATCCTGGTTCTCGCCATCACTCAAAACACATCCAACCAATCAAACTCTTTCTTCTCGCCGCCGTGCGACCAATCAAAAAAACCTTTTCCGAATGTAGATTTGTAAATCCTAACACCTAAGTACATATTGCATGACAACTCTAGGGCAGAGCTTCCCCACTTTTAGACCTTTCCGAGCGTCTCCGATCTTGTGGCATGTAGTCCGTCCTATTGCAAAGAGGTAACTGCCTAAGACTCGATTCAGCGAGCTGCGACACCTACTGCTAGGACGTGAACACATTGCCCACTCTCCTTTGACACAACCGGTGTCCTCCTTTGTAAGTCCATGTTCAGATGGCAATCCCTATGTGGCCGAACTACGGCAACTCTGATTCTCATGTTCAGATGAGATACGTAGGCACAAGATGCGATGTCTTGCCGAGTTTGACTAACAACTAACAACTAATCCTTGCTTGTTTTCGCCCTCGTTGCGATCCTTTCTCTCGCCCTCGTTGCGATCGAGACCTTCCCTTTCTCTTGCCCTAGTTGCAATCGAGACCTTTGTTCCCGTAGTTAGTTTGAACTACGTTTTGCTCTGATTCTCATTCCCGATGAGATACGTAGGCATAAGACGCGATGTCTTAGCGAGCACACTTATCCTTAACCCATAGGTACCCGAGCTACGAAGACTCTGATTCTCATATTCAGATGAGATACGTATGCAATAGATGCGATATCTGTGCGAGTCATTTTTCTCTTGACCCTTTTAGTAAATAGTACATTAGATAAACACACACCCTTTAGACAAGAAACAACAAGAGTGGATCCCGTAGAGTACTACGGATGCGTAGGGGTGCTAATACCTTCCCTTCGCATAATCGACTCCCGAACCCAAGATTTGGTTGCGAGACCTTGTCTTTTCCTTTTCTTTTCTCTAGGTTTACTTCGAGCGTTTCCTTTCCCTCCTTTGGGATAAATAACGCACGGTGGCGACTTTTCTGTCATTTCTTTCTCGCCGGTTGTTTTTTTCGCACCTTCTATATTTTTTAGGCTGCGACAGCTGGCGACTCTGCTGGGGATAGTACCCAGAATCTCTGGTTTCCCTAAGCGAGTCCCTCCTAGCTTTTGTAGGTTTCTTGTTTGTTGGGTGTTTAGTCTTTTGTACAGTTATTTATTTTCAGCATTTACCTGCTTTACCTTATTGCATTCATGTACATATGTTTGTTGTATCTGTGGGTTCTGTGGGTTGTTTGTTTGTTGGGTTGGGACTGTTCTATGAGAGATAAGCCCACTACCCAGGCTTGAGTGTACACATAGGTTTTAGAGTGGATAGTCATGAGGCTTGCGTGGTATGTTGCTACGTTAAGTCGTTCATGAGACCCACATTCCAGACGAGGTTTCTGTTGGATATATTCTGTCCTATGGGTGTTCCATAACGACAGATATTCCTTTAGAAATCTTCGACTCTGGTGACCATTTCCCGAGAACTCAGTCGAGGCCTCTCCTCCGAGACGCGTTTATGTTAGCACTGGTGGGCGCATTCTCGCTGCTCAATCCGAGGACCCCAAGACTGGGAACTTGCTTTAGGATGTCCTGTTGAGGGGAGTCAGCAGAGGTCTTTTATCCCGTAATAATGCCAAACCTTCAGTGGTAAACGTATTATTCTCGACTGAAGGGCTAAAGCTGACAAACTTCTGTTCTTAGAACCTACCAGTGAGGGGCGGGCTAAATTCAGGAAACCTTAACCTCCAACCAACCCGGTTTTCTGGAGCAGAGTTTTGGTTTTGTGTTATATTCCTCAGTGGTTTTCTCTTCAGACAGTGCAACCCGACAGTTGCTCAAGCAGATACAGCAGTCCTGATTTCCGTGTCACTGCATTACATCACATCATTTTGCATTCAAATCATTCAACACATGTTTATCTATTCCCAGGGGCTGATATCTTCTTCTTGATTCTGGTCGGGGTTTTTCTTACACTTTTTATCTGACGAGAGACTGGAATCAAAGGGTTAGAATACCTTTTGGAATTGATAAACATGTCATTACATTTGCATATCCATAGCATGTCTTGCATAACAGGTACCGTCGCGGTGTTCTCATTTTGTGGGGTGTTCCATTAGCAGGATAGCTGATTCAGGAATTCACCGGTACGGTACCCGCAGAAACCAGCAGAAAGCAATGGAAAGTCTACAAGCAGAACTTGCTGAGATGAGGGCCCGCATGAACCAGTTCATGGACGTGGTTCAGGGAGTAGCGCAAGGACAGCAAGAGATTAGGCAAATGATACAAAGGAATCCCGCAACTACTCAACCAGAGGTCGTGACTGATCCTCCAAATGCAGAGGTTAATGGACCGGGGCCTGTCCCGATCCCACATAACAACCTTGATCAACAACCCATCCACGATGATCAAGATGATCAGTTTTTGTTGCCAGAAGACTTTGGCATGGGCCATGGCATGGATCCCATGTTCAGGAGATTAGAGGAGAGGCTGAAGGCGGTGGAAGGACAAAACCCCCTGGGGGTAGATGTTTCTGACTTGGGATTGGTCCCAGGCGTGAGGGTCCCACCGAAGTTCAAAGTCCCAATCTTTGACAAGTACAACGGTAGCTCTTGCCCGAAGACCCATGTGCAAGCTTACTTCCGAAAGATGGTTGCATACTCTGATGACGAGAAGCTACTCATGTACTTCTTCCAGGAAAGCCTAGCTAGGGCATCCCTGGAATGGTACATGAGGTTGGATAGAGCCCATATCCGTTGCTGGAGGGATTTGGCGGAAGCTTTTGTGAAGCAATACCAGTATAATGCAGACATGGCCCCAGACAGAACTCAACTCCAGAACCTGTCTCTTAAAAGCAATGAGTGCTTCGGGGAGTACGCTCAACGCTGGAGGGAGACAACTTCCCGTGTTCAACCTCCCATGTTGGAAAAGGAGATGGCCAACATGTTCATGAATACGTTGCCTGGACCCTACCTGGAGCGTCTGGTGGGGTGCAATGCCTCCAACTTTGCTGATGTGGTCTCTACCGGAGAGAGGGTAGAAAATTACCTGAAGACCTACAAGAGCCACAATGGAGGTGGATCTTCATCAGGAGTAAAGAAGCCATTTATGGGAGGACAGAAGCAAAGAGAGGGGGGAGTGAATTCTTTGACTTCATATCAGAACAGAGGTGTTCAGAGGAATAATTTTCAAACTTATCATCAACAACCGTATGTTGCGGCTGTGACCATTCCAGCTGCAGCACCACTACAACAACAACAACCACAACGCCAGCAAACTCAGTATCAGCAACAACCACAACGTCAGCCAGCTCAGTATCAACAACAATAACAACCAGGTAACAAACCCGCCTATCAGCAGAGGCAGAGGATGTTGGACCGGCGTTTCGACACTCTTCCAATGTCGTGCGCTCAACTGCTTGCTAGTCTTCAACAGCTACAACTTGTGCAGTTACGCACTCTGGCTCCTCCGGTTGGTAGACTTCCGGTGGGTTACGATGCCAACGCTAGGTGTAGCTTCCACTCTGGGGCACCTGGCCACAATATTGAGAACTGCAAAGCTTTTAAGCACGTAGTTCAGGACCTCATAGACTCAAAGGCTATTAGCCTTGCACCGGTTCCTAATGTCGTCAACAATCCCATGCCACAGCATGGTGGTGCAAACGTTAATATGCTGGAGGGAGAAGCCAAGTCTGTTAAGGATGTGTTGAAGTTGAAGACCCCGTTGTGGGAAATTAAGGAATGCTTGTTGAAGGCCGATGTCTTCCCCGGTTGTGGGAAAGGTTGTTTGGATTGCGCTATACAGGGTAAGGATTGCTTGAAGCTGCAGCAGGGTATCCAAGTCTTGCTTGACAATGGTACCCTCCAAGTTGAAGACTTGTCTGCCAAAGAGTTTGCTGAAGGGGTAGTTGGAGAGGTGTTTGAAGACGCTGTTGAAGAATTCACAGATGTTGTTCCTGCTGACTTTGTATTTCCCATTGATGTATTTAATTTTTCAAATGTTGTTGTTGATATACCAAACAATGTGTCTGATCTTGATGTAACTGAACTTGATTCCGGTGTTTCGGATGTTTTTGTTTCAATGAACGAGATTCCCGAGTATGACTATGATGTCGCTACTATCACCATCTTTTACCCGACTAATCAGATCAGTGTGCCAGAAGCACAACTAGTGCCACCAGTGCGACCGGTCGCTATGACAATCACAACCCCTGGTCCTTTACCTTTCACAAGTGAAAGGGCCATTCTGTGGCATTATGGGGGGAGTGTATACACACACGATCATGGGGTGGAACGACCTTTGAAGGTAGAAGAGGGTCAGAAGTCTGAACTCGAAGTTGAAGGTCCCGCAGTGGACAATGTTGGTGGAATTGGGCGATTCACCAGGAGTGGCAGACTATTCTCGCCACCCGTTACCCAAGCTGAGAGCACTGATGCCGCGGTTAAGGCCAAAGGCAAACAAGTTGTAAATGAGGGTACCTCTGCACCCCAGGCTGGCTCTGAGCCCACTTTTGCGAAGGATGTGGACGAGCTTCTGAGAATCATAAAGAAAAGCGATTATAAGGTAGTCGATCAGTTGATTCAGACGCCGTCAAAGATATCCATTCTCTCACTCCTGTTGTGTTCAGAGGCACACAGGGAGGCACTTCTGAAGGTCCTTAATGCTGCATATGTGCCTCAGGAGATCTCAGTAAACCAGCTAGAAGGAATCATTGCAAATGTTCATGCAAGCAACGGGCTGGGTTTTACTGATTCTGACTTAACACCAGCTGGACGCAACCATAACAAAGCTTTGCATATCTCAATGGAATGCAAAGACACCGTGTTATCTCATGTTCTGGTGGATACAGGTTCCTCTCTCAATGTGCTACCCAAGAGAGCCCTGTCAAGGTTAGAAGTAGAAGGTTTGATCTTGAAACCTTCCGATCTCATGGTGAGAGCCTTCGATGGTTCTAAGAGGTCGGTGTTTGGAGAGGTGGAATTGCCAATCCTGATTGGATCACAAACCTTCAACACTGTCTTCTATGTGATGGATATCAGCCCCTCGTATAGTTGCCTGCTGGGTCGTCCTTGGATCCACAATGTTGGGGCGGTCTCTTCAACACTGCATCAGAAGATCAAATTCCCGGTCAATGGAAGAATTATCACTGTCTGTGGTGAGGAGGACATCCTGGTCAGTAACCTGTCTACATTCAAGTATGTAGAGGTGGAAGGTGAAATTCAAGAGACTCTCTGTCAGGCCTTTGAGTCAGTTCAAATCAAGGACGCAGCTCCGGTGGAAGGGGTTAAAGCAGGAGCCCCTATCTCATCCTTCAAGCAGGCGCAGGCTTTGGTGGATTCAGGTGTTGCTCCCGGTTGGGGACGTTTGTTGGAGTTACCAATGAAGGACGACAAGTTCGGGATTGGGTATCAACCAGCGCTGACTTCTACAACTTCAGCACTTCAGACTCGTCAGGGGCCGATTACTTTCTCTAGTGCTGGCGTCATCCAATATGGCCAGATCTCTGCGATCAACGATGAAAATGGAGATAGTGATTGTGACATCGACAACTGGGTGCGTCCGAGGATCCCTGGTGAAGTCATCAACAATTGGTCTTCCGAGGAAATTGTCCAAGTCACTCTTCTAGAGGAGTAATTTTTCTTTGTTTTATTCATGCATGTCCAAGTCTTACGTTCCGCCCAGGGCGTAATGACTCATTGTAGGGCTCATCTATGTGAATACCTGCATTGTTTATCATAAATGAAGGACGTCTTTTGCATTCAAACATTTTGTTCACTGTCTTTCTATTTTTGCAGTTTTCAAAATTTCAAAAGAATAAAAATATTTGGCAATGTTTTGTTTAGTTTTCACTCACTGTTCACACTCATAAGCACATACCATCACTCATGCAGATGCACATCACCGGATTCTATTGATAACAGTTCTGCTATGGCTCGCTTTGACTTCGAAAATCCAATCTTCCAAGCTGAAGAAGAGGGTGATGAAGACTGTGAACTCCCTGAAGAACTTGCCAGGCTGTTAAAACAGGAGGAAAGGGTCATTCAACCGCATCAAGAGTCTACTGAAGTGATTAATCTTGGCACCGAGGACGTCAAGAAAGAAATCAAGATAGGGGTTGCTTTGGAAGACGATGTAAAGAAGGGGTTGATTGAACTGTTGCAAGAGTATGTTGACGTCTTCGCTTGGTCTTATCAGGATATGCCAGGGCTTGACACAGACATTGTGGTACACCGTTTACCTCTCAAAGAGGGTTGTCCTCCGGTCAAGCAGAAGCTCAGAAGAACAAGACCAGAGATGGCTGTCAAGATAAAGGAAGAAGTGCAGAAACAGTTGGATGCAGGGTTCCTAGCGGTTACCAATTATCCGCCATGGGTCGCAAACATCGTTCCAGTACCCAAGAAGGATGGAAAGGTACGGATGTGTGTCGACTACCGGGATCTGAACAGAGCTAGCCCTAAAGATGATTTCCCATTACCTCACATCGACGTTTTGGTGGATAACACAGCTCAGTTCTCGGTATTCTCCTTCATGGATGGCTTTTCTGGCTATAACCAAATCAAGATGGCACCAGAAGACATGGAGAAGACAACTTTCATAACCCCATGGGGCACCTTCTGCTACAAGGTGATGTCGTTTGGTCTGAAAAACGCTGGGGCAACATATCAACGAGCTATGGTGACTCTATTCCATGATATGATTCATCATGAAATCGAGGTTTATGTGGACGATATGATTGCCAAATCTCAGACAGAAGAAGAACATTTGGTGAATCTGCAGAAGCTGTTTGAGCGGTTAAGGAAATTCAAGCTGAGGCTTAATCCGAACAAGTGCACTTTCGGGGTGAGATCTGGGAAGCTACTGGGTTTTATTGTTAGCGGAAAAGGGATTGAGGTGGATCCTGACAAAGTGAAAGCAATACAGGAAATGCCTGAGCCAAGAACGGAGAAGCAAGTCTGTGGTTTCTTAGGGAGGTTGAACTACATTGCAAGGTTCATCTCTCACCTAACAGCCACGTGTGAGCCAATTTTCAAATTGTTGAGGAAAGATCAGGCTATCAGGTGGAACGACGATTGTCAAAGGGCTTTTGAAAAGATAAAGGAGTATTTGCAGAATCCCCCTATCCTCATGCCTCCAGTCCCAGGGAGACCGCTGATTATGTACTTGACAGTACTCGACAATTCCATGGGTTGTGTTCTCGGTCAACACGACGAGACAGGTAGGAAAGAACATGCCATCTACTACCTGAGTAAAAAATTCACAGACTGCGAGTCGAGATACTCAATGCTTGAAAAGACATGTTGTGCACTTGCATGGGCTGCTAAGCGATTGAGACAATACATGCTGACTCACACAACCTTACTGATCTCCAAGATGGATCCAGTCAAGTATATATTCGAGAAGCCAGCTCTCACCGGAAGGGTTGCTCGTTGGCAAATGGTATTGACAGAGTATGAAATCCAGTATACATCCCAGAAAGCCATCAAAGGGAGTATTCTGTCAGACTATCTTGCTCAACAACCGATTGAAGACTATGAGCCGATGAAGTTTGATTTTGCAGATGAAGACATCATGTTCCTCAAGATGAAAGACTGTGAAGAGCCAGTTGTTGGGGAGGGACCTGATCCAGATGAAAAGTGGATTTTAACGTTTGATGGGGCCGTCAACGCCAAAGGAAGTGGAATTGGTGCTGTCATTACTACTCCGAAAGGAGCTCATATGCCTTTCACCACTCGTCTGACCTTCGAGTGCACCAATAATGAAGCTGAATACGAGGCCTGTATCTTGGGTATCGAGCAAGCCATTGATTTGAGAATCAAGACTCTGGACATCTTCGGAGATTCAGCTCTGGTGATCAATCAAGTAAATGGTGATTGGAACACTCTCCAGCCTACTCTGGTCCCCTACAGAGATTACACGAGAAGACTGTTGACTTTCTTCACAACAGTAAAGTTGTATCATATACCTCGTGATGAGAACCAGATGGCAGATGCTCTTGCTACTCTATCCTCCATGATCAAGGTGGTTCGGTGGAACCATGCTCCTAGGATCGATGTTATGCGCCTTGATAGGGCCGCGTATGTGTTTGCTGCTGAACTGGTAGTTGATGACAAGCCCTGGTATTACGACATCAAGTGCTTTCTGAAGAATCAAGAGTACCTTGCAGGGGCATCCAACAATGATAGAAAGACTTTGAGAAGATTGGCAGGCAGTTTCTTCTTGAACAAAGACGATGTGCTGTATAAGAGGAACTTCGACATGGTTTTGCTCAGATGCGTGGACAGACACGAGGCGGACATGTTAATGCAAGAAGTTCATGAAGGCTCCTTCGGTACTCACGCCGGCGGGCATGCAATGGCTAAGAAATTGTTAAGAGCGGGTTATTATTGGATGACCATGGAATCAGACTGTTTCAAGTATGCTCGGAAGTGTCATAAATGCCAGATTTATGCTGATAAGGTGCATGTACCGCCGAATCCTCTGAATGTGATGTCTTCGCCGTGGCCGTTTGCTATGTGGGGCATTGACATGATTGGAAAGATTGAGCCAACTGCTTCCAATGGGCATCGCTTCATCCTTGTTGCCATCGACTATTTCACCAAGTGGGTCGAAGCAGCGTCGTTCGCGAATGTCACCAGACATGTGGTTTCCCGTTTCATCAAGAAAGAAATCATTTGTCGCTATGGGATTCCCGATAGAATCATTACTGATAATGGTTCCAATCTCAATAACAAAATGATGAAGGAGTTGTGCCAGAACTTCAACATTCAGCATCACAATTCTTCCCCCTATCGTCCTAAGATGAATGGTGCTGTTGAGGCAGCCAATAAGAACATAAAGAAGATTGTGCAGAAGATGGTCGTTACGTACAGAGATTGGCACGAGATGTTACCCTTCGCCTTGCATGGGTACCGCACTTCAGTACGTACGTCGACCGGGGCGATCCCTTACTCCCTGGTGTATGGTATGGAAGCAGTCCTACCTATTGAAGTGGAGATTCCTTCTCTAAGAGTCCTGTTGGATGTCAAGCTAGATGAAGCTGAATGGATTCGGACAAGGTTCAATGAGTTGAGTCTTATCGAAGAGAAGCGAATGGCAGCCATTTGTCATGGGCAGTTGTATCAGAGTCGGATGAAGAGGGCCTTTGATCAGAAAGTGCGTCCTCGTTGTTTCCAAGTCGGAGATTTGGTGTTGAAAAGGATCCTTCCTCCTCAGACAGATCACAGGGGCAAGTGGACTCCTAACTATGAGGGACCGTATATCGTCACCAAGGTTTTCGATGGTGGGGCCTTAATGCTTGCAACGATGGATGGTGAAGACTTCACTTCCCCGATAAACTCAGACGCAGTTAAAAAATACTTCGCATAAAATAGACCCGCTGGACGGTAAAAAGAACAGTCCAGGCAAAAATGGGCATCCCGACGAACCAAGAAAATGAAAAGGTTCGGGCAAAAATTAGGGATTTAAAAATGAAAAGATCGTACACCCGGTAAGTTGAAAACCTGAAAAGGCAACTTAGACAAAAATGGGTATCCCGGTGGATTGAAAACCCGAAAAGGGAAATCCAGGCAAAAGTTAGGGATTAAGCGAATGACGGCGTTCTGAGTAGTTCTAAATCTCATCTCATGTCGATGACTGGAAACTTTCAAAGGATAGAAACAGTCCAATCACCTTTTTCAGAAGGCTGATCATCTGGAGGATCTTGAAGACGAGCAAGTCATAGCAGAATTGGAACCCGATAGAAATCCATTTCACATTGCCATTAAATTATTTTCTGTTTTTTATCTTTTTTGCGATTACCTCTTCCTAGGGATTGCTTCCTGATGTAAATGCCTATTCAGAGGCCATTCAATCAATAAAATCATGTTATTCAGTACATCTCTGTGTTCATTTTCATTTTACTGTTTTGTTTGCAAAAATGACGTCCGAATTTTTGATAAACATTGCATCATGACACATAAGGGCTTTACAGGTACATGCTCAATGAACATTTAAAATTGCTGTAAATTTTAAGTACTTTGAATCATCTATTCAGAACAGGTACACTCGAGGCATTTCCTTAAGATTCCCAGCAGGTTCTCACTACGGTACTCCCCAAGCGGTTGTTTCAGACTATACACTCCCTAGCAGAGTTAATAGTGCCAGACTGTATATCCCCAGCGGAGTTAATAGTGCCAGACTGTATATCCCCAGCGGAGTTGACAGTACCAGACTGTATCTTCCCAGCAGAAGCAGCTGCTCCTCAGAGTTCGATGCCAGATCGAGGATTTCAATCCCAGATCGATGATCTCTTTCCTGGAAGCATAACCTCGGTACCGTATCGGTGTTTGCCCCCCCCCCCCCCCCCTGCTGAGTCATCTCTCGTAGATTATGGTTGCCAGAACCACTATCGCTTCCCCCAACAACAGGTTGGCAGCGCCGTTCTCTCCCCAGCCAGAGCCTCGGCATCTCGCCATTGCCAGAACACCGCGCGGCCGGTCATTTCCCCACATAGTTCATTATGCTGTGCATCTCCAACAGTAGTGCCAGGGTCCGGAAGATTATAATCATTTCCCCAACGGGATTCCTTGCTTCAGCTTGGCATTTTCCCCAGCATTTCGCATCCCTGCATGTAAAATCATATTGCATTGCATCCTCCCAAATCGCGTAGCATTTCCATTTTCATGGAGCATTACGCCATCGCAAAATTCAAACATACGCATGTAAGCATAAAGCATTCTCGGTATCCCAAGTGACAAGCCAGAAGTTTGTTTCTAGTGCTCAGACTGAAGGTTGTTCATGACTTATTATCCCCAGCATGGGTCGTTGGCCCACGTGCCGCCTCAATTATCATTTTCCCTATTTCTTCCGATGCTGACAGGCATGAATTTTCCGGTATTCAGACCGAAGTGACATTCAGGCCAGTTTCCGGTATCCAGACCGAAGTGGCATTCAGGCCAGTTTTTCCGATTTTCAGATCGAAGAAGTTTCCGACATTCAGGTCGATGCAACTTGTGGCATTCAGGCCAGTTTCCGGTATCCAGACCGAAGTGGCATTCAGGCCAATTTTCCGGTATTCAAACCGAAGTGGCATTCAGGCCAGTTTCCGGTATCCAGAACGAAGTGGCATTCAGGCCAGTTTCCGGTATCCAGACCGAAGTGGCATTCAGGCCAGTTTCCGGTATCCAGACCGAAGTGGCATTCAGGCCAATTTTCCGGTATTCAGACCGAAGTGGCATTCAGGCCAAGTTTCCGGTATCCAGACCGAAGTGGCATTCAGGCCAATTTTCCGATATTCAGATCGAAGAAGTTTCCGACATTCAGGTCGATGCAACTTGTGGCATTCAGGCCAGTTCCCGGTATCCAGACCGAAGTGGCATTCAGGCCAGTTTTTTCCGATATTCAGATCGAAGAGGTTTCCGACATTCAGGTCTATGCAACTTGTGGCATTCAGGCCAGTTTCCGATTTTCAGATCAAAGAAGTTTCCGACATTCAGGTCGATGCAACTTGTGGCATTCAGGCCAGTTCCCGGTATCCAGACCGAAGTGGCATTCAGGTCAGTTTTTTCCGATTTCCAGATCAAAGTGGTGTTCAGACCAGATTTCCGGTGATCAGACCAACATTGATACTCTCGTATTCCGATGCTTAGTGTTCAGAATAATGTGCGGCGTTCAGACCATGGGTATTCCTGTGTTACCATTTATTTTGGTATCCAGGTCAACTTTCTGTTTCGGTACTCAGGCCGATTTTCACCGTACCAGACGAATTCTTCTTTTGAGATTGCTTCTTTGCCGATTCTGACAGGCATTGTTAATTATTTCATAGAGATTCAAGATCAAAATCCCGGTCTTCTTAGTATTTAACCATCTCCCACTATGATTATATGAAGAACGTCCTGCTTCATATTCTCTAGTTGAAGACGCTTAAATAGGGGCAACTGTCATACCCCGATTTTGGTCCTGAATTTTTTTATGTTTTTGTTTAGCATGCTTGGCCTAACCTTACTTTGGTCTTATATGAGGATTGGTTTTGGTCCAAAGTCATGGTGTTTGTTCATGTGATTGTTAATGCACATATGGTCTTGGTCATCTGAACAACCAAGTTTCTTGTGTTTCTAGCCACTTGCCAGTCATGTTATTGGTTCATGGATACTATGTCAAAACCCTAACCTTATGGTCTCATTTCATGGCCTTGTTCATGTACATCAAAAGTCAAACATTCAAGCCAGTTATGAAAACAATCTCCAATCATTTTTTCAAACCATTCCAATCCATTTCATCCATTTTAAACCATTACATGTGATTCCATACAAGAAAATACAAAATTTGGCATTTTTTACCAACTGTTGACTTTGGTCAATAGTTGACTTTTTGGTCAACTTTGACCAAAGTCAACCCAAATTCATTAAACCCTAAATTCACCCATAATTGTCCATTGAATTCCATTTACAAGAAAAATACAAAAAAAATGAACTTTGACCAAAGTCAACACAACCTCTTTGCATCCTAAAATCCTAAGTCTTCCATCATGACCCTAATCCTCATTCCATGCTTCATGTCCATGTTGGCCTTGATTTTACCTTGCGGATTTGGTTTCTTCACTTTAATGCCAACATGGTCATGCCTTAAACTTTGGAGTTTCTTGCCTCCTACTGCATTTGCCTTGCTGCACCAACTGCTGTAATACCCAACTTGCACAAACAAATATTCCGAGTATTCCAAAATTTTGAGTTCGACGTTGACTTCAATATTGGGATGGGCCAAGAAAAGTCTTTAACCTGAACCGATCTGTTGGTATCACAGTCAGAGCTACTGCAGCAGAAGCAGATATGTTGAACCAGTCCAGTCATTGAACCTGCAGTGAACATACACAAACTCAACACCCTGAATAAAATAGATGGAACAATTGGTGATGGGATTGTTAACCTTAAAAATCTCACAGTTTTGGAGCTTTACTCCAATCATTTGACAGGTTTTATTCCTAAGGATATTGGTAACCTTTTGAAATTGGAAAAGTTGCTTTTTCATGTCAACAATTTGACCGGTACGATTCCACCATCGTCGAATCACCATCATATTCACCTGCGATTCATGCATGCAGCATCATGAAGAAATGGAACGGAGTCACAAATGGATTAAGTGTATTACCTGCCGGAGATGATGCCGAAGACGACAACGGTTATGTTCAAGATAATAAGCCACACGTAACTCATTGAAGCGACAAACCCTTCCGGATAATGACACGTCATGACAACTTAGATGTGTATCGCCCAAGGTACTGTGATGAATGTCAAATGGTACTGTGATGAATGTAAAATGGTTGTATCGCATATTGCAGGAATGCTTAATGCTGCTTGACCTTGGACAGGAGTGAGTCACACACCTTCTTTTGGCCTAATGTTCGAACCACTGGAAGCAATTGGGATTTAGGCAAGCTATGCCTTTGTGACTAGGCACTTCTTAAGCACTAGGAACAACACTATTGAGCACAAATAAAACGTGAGAACATTTTACGGCAACAAACTACATTATGCGGGATGCTCATAGTACGGTGAACTAACATTCGGCATAATTTCATCTGGGGTGAAATTCACCTTTAGAGCATTAACCTTAGTTGAGAGATTAATTGCCTTCGCTCTTGACTGACCGACATCGAAGTGCAACTTAACCAAGTGAATTGTTGGCATTATTTCCTGAGTTGAAACCGTTACTGTATGATTACAGCCGCTGCTTTACGCCTTGGAGGAATAATAGGTTTTGATACTGCGTCCATAATCCATAGGCCCTGCTGGTTTGTATCAGTGATTTTGATAACCCAAGAATTCTTCCTGCTGTTAAGAGTGCACTGTTGGATTTGGATGTCAGATATGCTTCATGTACCGCTATGATCTTGGTGAGCTGAAAATGATTTCTGAAATTGTTGTCTGGAATGCTTGGAGTGAGTATTGCACATTGCCGCTCTCATTGTGGCCATGAGTTGTTGCTGCAGGATTGTATTCTTATCCTTGTGTTTGAGTGTATATGCAGGTTTTTCATTTTTCTTTATGACTCGTAACATCCGCATCAGCCCATCATCAGTGATATCACTCTGTATCATCTTCTCCAGAGGACTTGGGGTTATTAGAAGTAGAAAATGTTTTCTTACAACAGATGATGAATTCAGATGCAGCTTCTAAGTACTCCCATGGAGAAAGAAACAAGAAGCTCCACTATGGTAGATAAAATTTCTCCTGGTTCTGATGTCATTGCACATGAAAGTCCCTCAACATTATCTATGGTATTGCCATCCACAAGTTTTATGAAAGTTGGTGAAGGGCCTAAGGCTGATGTGAAGTTTGAGGTGTCACCTATCTCTGGTCCAAACAACAATGCAGCTACAATTGCAACTACAACAGTAACAACTTTCGGTTCTGACAAGCCTGCTTTACCAAATGGGTCAATTTCTAATCCTTCTTTGTTTAATTTGGAGAATAAGATTATTTCGTCAGCAGAGATATCAACTTCTGTTACTTCATCAAAGGAGACAGCCAAATCAGCTCCGGTATTTGGTTTGGAGAAAGCTGTTCCCTCAAAGGAGGGTGGTCCTGATGCTCCACCCGTGAATTTTGACACCAACCAAAATGTTTTCAAGGTGCCTCCAATCCCATTTACTACTTCATCCATAGTTGGTGGTGAATCTTCTCTGAAGTTTGGTGCTTCTTTTGACTCTCAGTCGGGAGGCTCCATCAGCTTCACTACTGTTGCTGGTTCGACTGGTTCTATGCAGAAAGTTCGTGAATCTGATGGTGGTGATGTTGAGACTAACACAAATACTGGCTTTTCTGTTAGGACATCAGAACTAGCGGTTTCATCTGCAGCACCTGCATCATTATCGACACCACCAAACAGTATATTCAAATTTGGACAGTTCAAATCAAAATAGTGGATCCCTTGCTTCAGGCCCTTCATTCTCTTCTTCCTTTCCATCTCCCGTATCAAGTAACTTTAGCAACAGTAGCTCGTCTCTTTCAGCAATCGGTGGCATTAGTGCTACTACTGCTTCCACTGGAGTTAGCATGGCGACTTCCTCCACCCCAGTGATGACCACTTCCACATCAACATGGCTCAATGCATGGCTTCAAGCCATTCCATGTCAGAACCTGCAAAGTAGCAATAATCAGCAGCAGGGAAATGGTTTACAGGAGTTCAGTTCATCATCATTCACAATGTGGTAGCAACAAGTATATTCATTATGGATGTCATCTTACATCATACCTAACCACATCAATAACAAATCTTACAAATAATGGCAACACATAATGCATTGTGACCAACCTTCAAGAAATGGAAGTTGATAATCTACCAAATCTTCAATCTTTTGTCATGGATGATTTACCTAGCAGTTTGCAGGAACTGACTGTTGGCTCTATTGGAGGGATTATGTGGAATACTAAGCCAACTTGGGAGCATCTCACTTGTCTTTCAGTGTTGCGAATTAACGACGATATTATGGTGACCACGCTGATGGGGGCATTTCTACCTTCATCTCTTGTGACACTATGCATTTGTGGTCTTAGTGATACAAGCTTTGACGGGAAGTGGCTTCAACATCTCAATTCTCTCCAAAATCTTGAGATTGTTAATGCTCCCAAACTTAAGACTTTGCCAAAAAAGGATTGCCTTCATCTCTCTCAGTACTAAGTATGACTCGTTGTCCATTATTGGAAGCAAGTTTGCGGAGGAAGCGAGGGAGGGAGTGGCGTAAGGTTGCTCACATTCCTGCCATAATTATCGATGACGAATTGATCACATAAGTTTCATGTCTAGTATTCCATTATGTGTCACTCCTGCTGCTGCCCAATCTTGCTGTTGTGAAAAGCCAAATTCACATACACGAACTGCTACCAAATCCAGTAAATGTCTTAGTGATCAGGCACAGTCCCAGAAATGAAAAGGAGAAACAACTCACCGCAAATATGTCAGATTGGCCAAGTTCTTCAAGTGGGATTGTTGGCTTGCAACAAGATGGCAGCAGTGGAATCTTAGGTATCCTCAACAATATCATAGCACCTAGACCAGGGTGAGGAGCTTGGAGCAATATTTGATCATCAATACCGGCCACAACATGCGCAGCACCAACGTCAATAATATGCACCTTATTTGTCTGCAGCAACATTGTAGAATCAACACAAGGCCAACCATTACGCTCACACCTCGTAACACATTTCCTGCAGCAAAACAACAATCGAATCGTGAGAGAAAATTCCATTCTTGGCGGAAATGATTTGCACAGCCCAAAGTTACCCGGTCAGGGAAATCAAAGACTTCGTTTCAGTTCGCTCAACCCAAAATCACGATGAAAAGTCCTTGTGATGACTGAAGTTGTAACTTCCTTCTAATTTTTCACTGCAGTAAACAATACAGGTAATTAGCAAAGGCAGTAATTTCAGAAATATCCCAATTTGGCATAAAGACAAAAGCGAAGAAGAAAGCTAAGTTCAGAATACCGTTTCCGGATAATAGCATCAAATAGGACAAACTCGTTTTTGAGCAGAAAAAGCACTTCTGGAATTTGCTTCTTTGAGCTTTTGAGCATCAAATCAAAACCCTAATTCACAGAACATAAATAGGAAAGAGAATCAGTAAAGGCGAAAACAGAGAAAAATAACCCTAATCAAAAAAAAGGGTTAGAGGCGGCCACTGTTCACAGAGAAACCTGGAAGCAAAAATCTCAAGCAAAGAAAACCCTAAAATCCCAAGACTGATTACCTGGAGGCCAGCGTTTGCAAGTCCTATACCGCCACCACTGCGACGCCTTGTAAGAATTTCTCTTTCGTTCTCTCTATTTTTTCTCATACGCTTGTTGTCTGAAAATATTTGTGAGAGTTTTTGAGAGGTAGATGCGAACGATTTTGAGAGCAGGGGGGGGGGGTTCGTTTGAGTGCATTTGAGAGACGATTGGGTAAGTTTGAGGGATAGTGATTCTGAGAGCAGGGAGTGGTTTTCGCCTGAGAGAGTTTGTGAGGGGAGGAAGACGAAGGCGATGGAGAAGGGCTTCAGTCGTTTCCATTTTTTCTGTTTCTTTTCTTTTTTTTAATTAATTTCTTTTTTATTTATTTAACTTAATTTGTTTTTTACAGAGATAATACAAAACCATGAAAATGTTTGTTTTGTTTTTTATTTTATTTTAAATTTTTAGCCCGGTTCATATACTTAGCGTAGTATCTCAGTAGTAGTTGATGTTGAGTGGCCTAGTGGAGAGAGGTTAGTTTCATAATATTAAGTGGAGAGGGTTTGATACTCATGTGTGTTACTTTTTGCTTATTTATTTTATTTTATCTTCTTTTAGCATTTTTTTATTATTTTAGTATTTTATTAACATTTTTTTTATGTTTATTATGCTCATAATTTCATTTGTTAATAATGCATAGTTGTTGTATTTTAATTTAGTTCAAAACCATTTTTAAACTATAAAAATCATATTTTTCTCGATTTAATATCGAGCCCCATTTTCACACCCTTGTAAGTCGATTGCTTTTTAAGCATCGCCATCAACCTCACATAGCTTACTCTTGGGCTTTCTTACAATGAGCCGGTTCCTTTGCACTTACACTCATATTTCGCATCATCTGTTGTTTGGGTCCGATTTAATGATTTTTTAATCCCCATTTGACAAAATGTACCCCACTCCCCCGATGTGTAATAATCTTGTATTGTCTTGTTTCTTTACTGCTTGACTGTGTAGTTAGCTATTAACACAAGAATAAAATCAACAATTTCAAAATATCAAAAATAAGACTCGATCCAACGTCGAGTATTTTTCTCAATAAACAAATCAATTCATTTTGCCCTCCTATTCCATTCCATTTCTTTCAAAAACTTCATCAAATGCTTGATCCAATGTCAAGCCATTTTTCATAATCAAAAATCAAAAAAATATTAATTCATAAGTCAAGACTTTTTCAATAAAGATGGAAGTGGAACGTGGTGTATACCACGCACTCCTGAGACTAGGATTCGAGATGTATATCTCGCCAATCCTAGCTTTCGCCATCATCCAATTTATCCACTTTGCTCTATCAAACACTCATTCAAATCTTTCTCAAACATCCATCAATACTTGATCTAGGTCAAGTCATTTTCACAACAAAAACTCAAAATACCTAATTCTGATTTAACACTTTTTCAATAAAGGTGGAAATGGAACATGGTGTATACCATGCACTCCTGAGGCTAGGATTCGAGATGTATATCTCGCCAATCCTGGTTCTCGCCATCACTCAAAACACATCCAACCAATCAAACTCTTTCTTCTCGCCGCCGTGCGACCAATCAAAAAAACCTTTTCCGAATGTAGATTTGTAAATCCTAACACCTAAGTACATATTGCATGACAACTCTAGGGCAGAGCTTCCCCACTTTTAGACCTTTCCGAGCGTCTCCGATCTTGTGGCATGTAGTCCGTCCTATTGCAAAGAGGTAACTGCCTAAGACTCGATTCAGCGAGCTGCGACACCTACTGCTAGGACGTGAACACATTGCCCACTCTCCTTTGACACAACCGGTGTCCTCCTTTGTAAGTCCATGTTCAGATGGCAATCCCTATGTGGCCGAACTACGGCAACTCTGATTCTCATGTTCAGATGAGATACGTAGGCACAAGATGCGATGTCTTGCCGAGTTTGACTAACAACTAACAACTAATCCTTGCTTGTTTTCGCCCTCGTTGCGATCCTTTCTCTCGCCCTCGTTGCGATCGAGACCTTCCCTTTCTCTTGCCCTAGTTGCAATCGAGACCTTTGTTCCCGTAGTTAGTTTGAACTACGTTTTGCTCTGATTCTCATTCCCGATGAGATACGTAGGCATAAGACGCGATGTCTTAGCGAGCACACTTATCCTTAACCCATAGGTACCCGAGCTACGAAGACTCTGATTCTCATATTCAGATGAGATACGTATGCAATAGATGCGATATCTGTGCGAGTCATTTTTCTCTTGACCCTTTTAGTAAATAGTACATTAGATAAACACACACCCTTTAGACAAGAAACAACAAGAGTGGATCCCGTAGAGTACTACGGATGCGTAGGGGTGCTAATACCTTCCCTTCGCATAATCGACTCCCGAACCCAAGATTTGGTTGCGAGACCTTGTCTTTTCCTTTTCTTTTCTCCAGGTTTACTTCGAGCGTTTCCTTTCCCTCCTTTGGGATAAATAACGCACGGTGGCGACTCTTCTGTCATTTCTTTCTCGCCGGTTGTTTTTTTCGCACCTTCTGTATTTTTCGGGCTGCGACACACAGTTAGAGTGGTATTATCAGCTCGAGAGCTCTAACATCCGCACCTGGACTGATTTAGCGACAACTTTCTATAAGCACTGCCAGTATAATTCTAAATTAGCGCCCACTCGGCTACAGCTGCAGAATATGACTATGGGCTCTAAAGAAAGCTTCAAAGAATATGCTCAAAAATGGAGAGACTTGGCTGGCAGAGTCAAACCCCCTATGACTGATCGAGAATTAGTGGACATGTTCATGGGTACACTGACTGGCCCATTCTATAGTCATCTATTGGGAAGTTCCTCATCGGGTTTCACTGAACTTATATTGACGGGTGAACATGTTGAAAGCGGCATTCGAAGTGGAAAGATACAGGCGGCTACCTCTGCAAGCACCAAAAAGTCCTATCAGGGGCATAATGAATCAAATGCTGTGTACGGTCAAAGGGGTCATAACAAGAAAAATCGTGACCATACTGTTGGAGCAGTTACGATTGCAGCACCGCCATCTCAAAACTTCCAACACAGACAAGACGGGCCAAGAAGGCAGTTTACCAAGATCAATATGACTTTAGCACAAGCACTGCAGGGTATGCTAAAAGAAAATTTAATTACCCTCAGAGATCCTCCTGCAAATCCCAACACTACTTCTCCTCGTTATAATCCCAATGCCAGGTGTGCATATCACTCCGATAGCCCCGGGCATGATACAAACGATTGTTGGTTGTTGAAGAATAAGATTCAGGATATGATCGACGCTGGAGAAATTGAATTTGATCCTCCGGAGACTCCTAATGTCATCACTGCTCCTATGCCTAATCATGACAAGACTGTTAATGCCGTGGATGACAATTCTCACATTACTAATGTAGCTGACTTAGCATCTCCTCTCCTGATCATCAAGAAGAATTTATTGCAAGTTGGTTTATTTCCAGGTTATGCTGAAAATTGCGATCTCTGTATACTCCGACCCAATGATTGCTTGGAGTTGAGGAATGGTATTCAACGGCTGATGGATGATTGTACAATTCTCTTTGAAAAGATTCCTAAGGTGGAAAACCCTATTAAAGAAATATCTGTGATTGCTAGGTCCAAAGTTTCAGTGAAGATTACCGCTACTAGAGTGCCTGTGAAGATTACTGCTGAGCCCAAGGTAGCTCCCCTAATTATTACTGCACCTGGCCCAGTACCGTATTCCTCAAGCAAAGCCATTCCGTGGAATTATGGAGGTGATGTTTACATCCACGGCATAAAGCAAGATGATAATTCTGCTAATCCTAATGACGTTGACATTGTTGGGACTAGTAAAATTACTCGAAGTGGAAGGATCTTCTCTCCAGAAATCTCACCTCCCGCCCCTGAAACTCGAGGAAAGGGACCAGTAATCAATCCTTCTCAGTCAAAGACACCAGTCGAAGTTACTACCGAAGATGTTGCCAAGCAGGAAATGGAAGAAATGCTGAAAATCATCCGTAAGAGTGATTTTGATGTGGTAGAACAGCTGGGGCATACTCCGTCTAAAATTTCGATGTTATCCTTGTTGTTATCTTCTGAATCTCATGCCAATGCGTTGATAAAATTATTGAAGACCGCTCATGTACCTCAGGAGACATCTGTCAATCAGTTAGAAAATTATGTTGCTAACTTGGCTGTTGATAATGGCATAGGCTTTTCTGATGCTGACCTGACACCAGCAGGAAAAAATCACAATAAAGCTCTGCATATCTCCATTGAGTGTAAGGGGATCACCTTGTCTCATGTGTTGATCGACAATGGCTCTTCTTTGAATGTGCTATCGAAAGTTGTGCTCGATAAGCTTGACTATAAAAGCATTGAACTGAAACCTAGTGACGTTGTGGTGCGTGCTTACGATGGTGCGAAGAGTGTTGTCCATGGTGAAGTGGTTCTCCCTATCAAGATAGGACCTCAAGTCTTCAACACTACCTGTTACGTAATGAACATTCGTCCTGCCTATTCCTGCTTGCTGGGACACCCTTGGATCCATGGGGCAAGTGCTGTAGCTTCGTCTCTCCATCAAAAGCTGAGGTATCCAATAGAGGGCAAGATTGTCACTGTGTGTGGAGAAGAAGAGTATATTGTCAATAGTGTGCATACCTTCAGATACGTCGAGATGGATGGTGAATTCTTTGAGAATCCTTCTCAGACATTTGAAGTAGTTCCTCCGACCAGTCCTGTCCTTAAGCCAACTTCCCGTGTGCCCAAGGTTATTCGTGCTCCTCCTGCTATGATTTCTCTTAAAGATGCTCAAGCCGTGGTTGAAGATGGTGGTCGTACTGGCTGGGGTCAACTGATCGATGTACCGTACAAGTCTGATAAATTTGGCCTGGGGTTTAGCTCTGAAAAGATAGTCAAAGATCAGATTAATATTGTAGAAGATGCTGATAGCGATTGCGACTTGGATAGATGGATTTTCCAACAGTTGGTGACGGACTCAATAATTGGAAGGCTGAAGACACTATCCCAATTTCCTTTAGTCAGGAGTAATTGTTATTGCTTATTTTAGTGTTTCAAATTTTGTAATTTTTATTATGAACAATTGAACTTCTTAAAGCATTGTGTCTATGCCCGGGGCATAATAGCTAATTTGTTAAGGGTTTTGTCATTTTCATAAGCATATTCACATTCAATAAATCAATGGACTTTTTGCATTCAAATATTGCGCTCTTTATCTTTCCTGTCATCTTTCAAATAAGCTATGTTTTCTTACGCACACTCACGTAACAAATTGCAGATCCATATCCACTCTGGATCCTGTTGATAATAATTCAGCTACTGTTAATTATGGCTTTAAAAATCCGATCTACCAAGCCGAGGATGGAAGTGAGGAAGATTGCGAAGTGGCTGGAGAGCTTGCCAGACTGTTACTGCAAGAAGAAAAGACTATACAGCCGCATGAGGAATCAATTGAAATTGTAAATCTGGGTACTGAAGTAGACAAGAAAGAAGTCAAAATAGGAGCAGGCTTGGAAAACAGTGTCAAAGAAAGATTGATTCAGATGTTACATGACTATGTAGAGATTTTTGCTTGGTCTTATGAAGACATGCCAGGACTAGATACTGATATAGTAGTACATCATTTGTCGATGAAGGAAGATTGTCATCCTGTTAAACAAAAGGTTCGTCGCATGCGTCCTGAAATGTATGAGAAAATCAAAGTCGAGGTTATGAAACAATTTAATGCAGGTTTTCTAGCTGTTACTTCTTATCCTCAATGGGTTGCTAATGTGGTACCAGTGCCAAAGAAGGATGGTAAGGTGCGAATCTGTGTAGATTACAGAGATTTGAATAAAGCAAGTCCCAAAGATGACTTTCCACTTCCGCACATTGATGTTCTGGTAGATAACACCGCTCAACACAAGGTATTCTAATTCATGGATGGATTCTCAGGTTATAACCAGATTAAGATGGCACCTGAAGACATGGAGAAAACTACATTTGTGACGCAATGGGGCACTTTCTGTTACAAAGTCATGCCATTCGGTTTAAAGAATGCAGGGGCAACATACCAGCGTGCTATGGTGGTTTTGTTCCATGATATGATCCATCATGAAATAGAGGTATATATGGATGACATGATAGCCAGATCTCATACTGAAGAAGAACATCTCGATCATTTATACAAACTGTTTGAGAGGTTGAAGAAATACAAGTTGAGATTGAACCCGAACAAATGCACCTTTGGAGTAAGATCCGGTAAACTCTTGGGCTTTATTGTCAGTGGTAAAGGAATTGAGGTTGACCCGGCTAAGGTGAGAGCTATTCAAGAAATGCCAGTTCCCCGTACAGATAAAGAAGTCGGAGGTTTCTTGGGACGCTTGAATTACATTGCCCGATTTATCTCCCATTTGACTGCTACTTGCAAACCCATCTTCAAATTACTGAGGAAAAATCAAGAGATAATATGGAATGATGAATGTTAAGAAGCTTTTGACAAAATCAAGAAGTATCTCCAAGAACCTCCAATTCTGATGCCACCAGTTGAAGGAAGACCTCTAATCATGTATTTGACCGTGTTAGAAAATTCAATGGGGTGTGTGCTGGGGCAACATGACAAGTCTGGTCGAAAAGAGCATGCAATATACTACCTTAGCAAAAAGTTTACCGACTGTGAAACAAGATACTCACTGCTTGAGAAAACTTGCTGTGTTTTGGCTTGGGCTGCTCGCCGACTAAGACAGTATATGTTGAATCATACCACTTTATTGATTTCTAAGATGGATCCTATCAAATATATATTTGAGAAACCTGCTATCTCCGGAAGAATAGCAAGATGGCAGATGATTTTACTAGAGTATGATATCCAGTATACTACCCAGAAAGCAATCAAAGGAAGCATGTTAGCTGATCATTTGGCTCATCAAGCAGTTGATGATTACCAATCTATGAATTTTGAGTTCCCTGATGAGGATGTTATGCTTGTTACTGATTATGAAGAACCTGGACCGGATGAAGGACCCGAACTGGGATCCCGATGGACTATGGCTTTTGATGGATCTTCTAATGCATTGGGCAATGGTGTTGGTGTTGTAATTATTTATCCCAAGGGTTGCCATACGCCTTTCACTGCTAGACTATGTTTTGATTGTACCAACAATATGGCTGAGTATGAAGCATGTATTTTAGGACTCAGAGCTGCTATAGACCTGAGAATCAAGTTTTTGAGTGTGTATGGAGACTCAGCCTTAGTAATCAGTCAGATCAAAGGAGAATGGGACACTAAACATCCGAATCTCATCCCTTATCGAGAGCGGGTGTTGACATTAATCCCATACTTTGAAGAGATTACATTCGAACATATTCCACGAGAAGAGAATCAGTTGGCAGACGCATTGGCTACCATGTCATCTATGTTCAGAGTCAGATGGGACAATGAAGCTCCCATGATCACCATTGAACGATTAGATGAACCAGCATATTGTTATGAACATAATGTTGATGAAGTAGAAGAGAAACCTTGGTTCCACGAAGTAAAAAGATATTTAGAAACTCAGGAATACCCTGAAGGGGCATCCATCAATGACAGAAAATTTCTGAGGAAGTTCTCCGCTAAATTCTTTTTGAGTAATGGAGTATTATACAAACGTAATCTTGATTCGACTTTGCTTCGCTGTGTGGATAAAAAGGAAGCAGAAAAGATTATGGAAGACATACATGACGGTATTTTTGGGACTCATTCTAGTGGACATACGATGGCCAAGAAGATTCTGAGATCAGGGTATTATTGGTCCACCATGGAAGCTGATTGCCACCATCACTCCAGAACTTGTCAGAAGTGCCAGATCTATGCAGACAAAGTACATGTACCTCCTGCTCCATTGAACGTGTTGACAACCCCTTGGCCCTTTGCAATGTGGGGCATTGATATGATCGGAGAGATTAAACCTACTGCTTCTAATGGACATCGTTTCATTCTTGTTGCTATTGATTACTTTACGAAGTGGGTAGAGGCAGCCTCATTTGCTTCTGTCACCAAGAATGTGGTGGCACGGTTCATCAAGAATGTGGTGGCACGGTTCATCAAGAATAGTCTTATTTGTCGGTATGGCATCCCTGAAAGAGTTATCACTGATAATGGTACTAATTTGAACAACAAGATGATTACTGAACTCTGCACGCAGTTCGAAATAAAACACCATAACTCTTCTCCGTACCGGCCAAAGATGAATGGCGCCGTAGAAGCTGCTAATAAGAATATTAAGAAGATTATACAAAAGATGACAGTAACATACAAAGACTAGCATGAGATGTTACCATTTGCTCTTCATGGTTATCGCACTTCAGTACGCACTTCGACAAGGGAAACTCCTTTCTCTTTAGTCTACGGAATGGAAGCCGTTTTACCAGTGGAAGTTCAGATTCCCTCTCTAAGAATTATGAAAGATGCAGGCTTAGATGAAGATGAATGGATTTAGACTCGGCTCGATCAGATAAATTTGATTGATGAAAAGAGACTTGCAGCTGTTTGTCATGGGCAGATATATCAGAAGCGCATGACCCAGGCATTTAATAAAAAAGTCAAGAGACAGGTGTATCAAATTGGCGACTTGGTGATAAAGCGTATCATTCTACCACAAGGTGATCCTAGAGGCAAATGGACTCCCACATACGAAGGGCCATTTGTAGTTAAGAAGGTATTATCTGGTGGAGCCATGATGCTTGCTACAATGGATGGCGAAGATTTCCCGCATCCCGTGAACGCGGACATAGTTAAAAAATACTATGCATAAAAGAGACCCGCTAGGTCGACATATCTAGGCAAAAGTAAGGGCATCCCGGAAAACCAAAAGGGTTCGGGAAAAAATTAGGGATAAACATATAAAAATGTACACCCGGCAAGTCGAAAACCTGAAAAGGCAGCTTGGGCAAAAAAGGGTATCCTGGTGGACTGAAAACCTGAAAAGGCGGTCCAGGCAGAAATTAGGGATTAAAGCGTATGACTATGTCCCGTTCTCGGTCAGCTTCACCAAAGTCAAAGAGACTGAACAAGCCAATCACTTCTATCCGACAGCAAGAGATGAGATGCTTGAAGACATAATAGCAGTAGTAGAATTAAAATCAATAGGACTTTTTTTTCATAGCTGTTTTTTTCTTTGCTCTTGACAATTTCCTCTTACTAGGATTTCTGTCTCCTTGTATTAAAATTGCTTGTTTATACGCCCTCTTTCAAAATCAATACAATTTTATTTCCAAAAAGATACTTTTGTTTTACTTTCTCCGTTTTGTTTGCATAAACGTCCATTGATTTAATTCGAATTAATATATGCATTTGAATATGATTGATGTTTACCGAAAATACATGCATAAAATAGAAATAGCAATTACTAAAAGACTTTAGGACCAAGGATAAGGTTTAACCATGCGTTCTAACAAATCCGGTTGAAAATCCTGTTCCCCAAGAAAACCAGTTATTCCCAGAAGAAATTGGCACTACTAGACAGACTGGTCATCTCTTTTATCCCCAATCAGGTTCTGTTGAATATTTCTACCATCAGACAGAAATCAAATATCCCCAGCTAAGAAAGGGTCATCAATACAAATATCTCCAACCAGAATATCGGGATTTATTTTCCCATGGCAAAAAATTTCAAACGCATAATTCATTCATGCATCATTTCACAGCATATACATGCATGTAATGTTCGCATTTATTTTCAAGAGCATAAAACATGTCATGCATCATGACATGGCATGAGGCTAACTCTTTTTTTTTCCAAGTTAATTATCCTCCTGATACAGTCAAAATAAAGATTCATTTAGACGGATATCTTTATCGATTACATTCAAGATTCAGATACATCTTTCAGATATAATCCATATGAATATTCATTATGACAAGCATTCTGATATCCTCCTAATGATGGCATCTTTAAGCCCATCCCAGACATTTATTGCAAATACAACATATACAAATATATATAGCCTAACGTACGGCTCATTCTGATTCAGCCTAATGTATGGTTCCTTCAACTGTTCCAATACGGTCTAGCGTACGACCCATTTGGATATTCATCCCCTCAGACACTACCTAGCATACGGTACATTCTGAAATGTAGTCTAGCGTATGACTACCCCTTTTATCATCAGATACAGCCTAATGGACGGCTCATTCTGCTACTCAGATACGATCTAGCGTATGATCCATTCTGATCTTTTATCCTCAGATACAGCCTAATGGACGGCTCATTCTGCAACTCAAATACGGTCTAGTGTACGACCCAGTCTGGCTCTTCTCATCAGATACTACCTAGCATACGGTACATTCTGAAATGTAGTCTAGCGTACGACTACTTTTTATCGCCAGATACAGCCTAACGGACGACTCATTCTACTACTCAGATACGATCTAGTGTACGATCCATTCTGATCTTTATTTCTCCAGATACAGCCTAACGAACGGCTCACTCTGCTACTCAGATACGGCCTAGCGTATGACCCATTCTGATCCTTATCTCATCAGGTTCAGCTCACGCTAATATCACCTAATGGATGACTCATTATACGGTCTAGCGTACGACCCAGTGTGACACCCATGTCTTCAGATATGGTCTAATGTACGACGCACTCTGAAGCTCTCATCATCAAACTTTCTGGATGGTATCTTTAAGCTCATCTCCATAAAGACTATCTTTTAATTAACAAGTGCAAATTTTTGGGGCATTCTAAGTGTTCAATAATCTTCCACCTCCAGATCATGAATGGCGTACATACCATTCTAATTCTCTCGGTTTAAGAATATTGAACATGGACAGCTGTCATACCCCAAAATTTGCCTGTTAATTTTTATGATAAATTGATTCATGCATGGCATTCATTTCACATTTGCATTCATTCATTAGCATACATTCTCATATAAATTATAAATTTTAATTTATTTATTATGTGATACAGATATAAAAAATAATAATGATTTTGGTTATCTGTATGATATAAATAAATTTTATATATATAAATAAAATAGTTTTAATTTAATGATAAATAAAAATAGATTTGAATTTTAATTGTATAATTAAAATTTTAAATTAATTTTATTTGTTAAAGCTCATTAAATTATAATAACTATTTTTTATAATTTAGTGACTCATGTTCCATTTATTCATTATTTATAAAAAGTATTTATTTAGTAATTCACGTTTTTTACTTAATAAAATTTATTTATAAGAGTAACATTTTTTAAAAGCCCATAAATTATAAAATAATTTTGGTTGATATAAGTAAGAATAATTTTGAATTTTTTTTAAATGAGGAAAGTAAAAATAGAAATAGGTTTAAATTTTAATTCAATTATGTAACTAAAATTTAAATTAATTTTTATTTGTTAAAAGTCATTTAAATTATTTATTAATTATAATAATATTTGTATTTAATAAATATTTATTTATAATAATAGATAACAAGGTTAAATCCTAATCCACACCATTATAGCTAACTCTCCTAAATTATAGGAAGGGATCCAAATATTTAGCAAGGTTAAACCTTAATCCACACCATTATAGCTAACTCTCCTAAATTATAGGAAGGGATCCAAATATTTAGCAAGGTTAAACCCTAATCCACACCATTATAAATACTTCATATGGCTGCAGCGAGAGGAAAAAAAAAGGAGGAAAAAGAGGAGAGATACATGAGAAGAAGATACACAAGGCAAGGCAGAAGCAAGAAGATTCACGGGAAGGGAAAAGAGAAGCAACCATAATTCATGCATGAATAATATTGGTTTAATATATATATTGAGATGATGTATTCATGGTTTGGTGGATGTTGATATTGCTTTATTCAAGTATGCATCTGTTCTTGATATGTCATAGCATGTTGGAGAAATTCTGTTTGCATGATTAAAGAATTATATCTGCCATTTAATTATTATTATATGAGCGTTGTTTCTAGCATGATTATGTTTATTTCACATGCTGTTATTACATAATAATGATGATGATATAATGGTGATAATATAAATCCTTGGTTGTCTTTAACATGTATGTGTAAGGTTTGTTTTATCATTATCACTTGCAGTAAAGAGAACTAATACATGAGTAAAATAATATAAGCTTCTTGATTTGTGCATGACTATTTTTATTATTGCATGATGATTACATATGATCTTATTTTATGTGTGTGGTTTGGTATAAGATGAAGTTACAGGTTTGTTGTATTCACATGAAAGAAACAGCATGAGAAAAAATAAAGTAGCTTGTTGTAAGAGAGAAAGCTGTAACATGCATGGTGGTGTTGTGTCAAAATGGAAAAATCCATGTTGAATTAATATATATTTTAATGAAGGCGAATAAATAACGAATGGACCAACATGGATTGTACTCGTTAATTAAGATTTAGATATTTTATATCCCCTTTTAAATTATGTACCCCCATCCCGAAGCCATGTAATAGCGTAGTCTTATTTTTCGCGCTTTAATTTTTCCATACTGTGAATATAACTGTCTAGATGTATGCTAATAGGATTGCATGGAAAGATAAATAATCAAATTTAGATAAATTAATTCAAGATAATATATCTGAATCCAATCATTTCCACACTTGCACCTCTAGGGTAACCCTCTCTTTGTTGCCTTACGATATTACGGTCATGTCCCGCGAATGTGGGGATACCCTTAGCAAGGACCCTTTCGATTAAATCATCATCATCCCTAAACAGATAAGTCATAGTCCCTTCGATCAAAAGGTCAATGTCCCTACAAGATAAATCATAGTCCCTCGAACGTTGCCTTCAAATATATGACCTTGTCCCTCGAACGTTGCCTTCGAATATATAGCTTTGTCCCTCGATGACCCTTCGTTGTAGCCTACGATTAAATGATGATCGTCCCTTCGAATGCTAAGGTATCCTTACAAATGTTGCCTTCAATGACCAATCGACGACCCCCCGATGTCCCTTTACATCCAAAGGATAAGACTACTTACTTCTCAATAGTAAGGACAGTTTTACCCTCCTAAGGATAGGAAATACCTATAAAGACCTTGGTTAGGTATAAATCTTAAATGCTTGTCACAGCTTAAAATACTTTTCACACCTCACACTTTTCATAACATCTTTTAGAAAATCACCACTTGGTATACATTCGCACCAGAATCATCGCCGAGTTATATTTTTCTAAACATCTTTCAAAATCAAACGAGCTAAACACTTTGTATACATTCGTGCAAGAATCATTACAAAGTTAAAATCTCCTTTCAAAATATTTTCTAAACACACCACATTTCTCAAACACTTTCTCAAACAAGGAAAACATAAGTGAGTTAAGCAATTAAGAGTCCATGGATAACCATGGATACAAAGGGTGCTAACACCTTCCCTTTGTATAATGTACCTCCCGAACTCAAAATCTAATCAAGGTCTTTCCTGTCCTTTTCCGCCTTTCCTTATTGGATAAAAGAAAAGCCGGTGGCGACTCTTGCTATCCGCAACATTGCTTTTCAAAGCAAAAACACAAAGTCAGTTCACCATATCACACCAAGGATCCAAGAGAATTGATGAGAATTGAGAGAGAATCGAAGAGAAGAAAAAATCTGGAAAATACCTTCAATGTTGTGCAAAACTTGATCTCTCTTGCTTTAATTTGTGCCTGATCTTGCTTAGGAAGCTTGCATAAGTGGCTTAGGATTGGTGCAAAGCTTTGGATCCTGGAGTTTTTGAATCTCCAAACAGTGAGATTCAAACTTAATTTTCAAATGAAAATTCTCAGGTTTTCCTTTCAAATGTGAGGGTTTCAAGTGTGGGAGGCAAAGCTGGCGCACAAGGGTCCTCAAAACTGATGCAATGGCCTCTTATTTATAGCTCAAGCAAGTGTTATTTGCACCTTTCAAAATGTTTCCAATTTTGGCAATTGCATGATGCATGCTTGTATGGGCGTGTACATGCCCATGAAGCTACTCAATTAAGTCTACAATTACATGAAATTGAGTATGAATGTGAATTGGAGTGCAAGGCAAAAGTGTGTAGCTGCTTGAAGATTGATCCTTGCCAAATGATGCAGCTATGTTCAGACCATGCTGTTGAACCTTGACATGTTTTGACTCTTTGGAAAGATTAGGTCAAGAGGAACAACTTTACTGTTGAACACTTTTCCATTTGAAGCTTGCATCATGATGAATTTTGAGGTGGAAGTTTGGAAATTTTAACATGTCAAAATGTTTTCTAAGTGTTAAGTCATATGTTCAATTATTCCACCTTGGCTAACTTTTTATGTGAGCTTCAAATGAGAAAAGTGTCTTCATAAAAGTTGTAACTCTTTCAAAAAACTTTAAAATGGTCACAAATTAGACCTCATTTGGATTTGGGATGAATGAGTTATGTATTTTTGAAGTTGAGGAAAATCACTTGTTCAATGGTATTGGTCCAAAATGACCTATAATGTATCCTCATTTCACATGCTCATAAAAGTTGACTTAGCTCTTCCTCCAAACATAAAAGTTGAATTATACACCTTAAATTTGATTGTGAAACTTGGAAATATTTCATATCATAAAAAATGAGCAAGTTATGGCCTTGGGAAGTTGATCTCCAAATTAGGGTTTACACAAAATGACCTATAATCTTTCAACATAAAAAGTGACTTTCCAAGCAAAACTAGCCCTGGACCTCAACATGAAAGTTGTTTGGAATGTCATTTAGAGTAACTTTGATTTTGGAATAATTTTCATATGATGAAAATTGTAGGAGACATGGTCTAGGGGACCCCAGTTTTGATCAAATGAATTCCTCTGGTCAACCACCATCAACCACCTTGCTAACTTGCAATTCTCTTGACTTTTTGGACTCATGGGAGATCATATATGCATAAGATGATAAAATTTGAAGTTTCCCTTGAAATATTTGATCAATTGTTAAAGAAGCTTGGTTCAGAAGTTACACAAGATACCCAGATGAGCTAGGGTTTCTAAGGCAAACCAATTCCAAACTCTTGAAGAATTTTTTATCAAAATGATATGTAGAAATCATGGGGACTCATATATGATGCATAGAGTATTTATGGATCATTCCTTGGTTGAGCTCTTAGCAATGAGGGTCTTAAACCCTATACATGAACTTGATAGATCAAAGGTGATCAAGTGCCCTACCTACAAAAGGTTAGGCAAATGCAAAGACATATTTTTGGTATTTTGGTTAGGAAATGATAAAATACAAAGTATGATACAATCACATGGTGCTTGGTGATCTCTCCCAATACAAACCCAATGAAAAAGGGGTAAGAAGGATGTCAAGGTGTGATCCCAATGCCAATGCATATGATGAGATAACATGAGGGATCTTAGGGTCAAAATTGGGGTCTTACACGCCCAAGGAGAGGCGACATGTGAATGTCACCCAAAGGAAGGTATCACCTTGCCCTGTAGTCTTCCCTCACCCCTACGTGGGAAACGTGAGATGAGACGCTTTCTGGGGCAGAGAGAATCAAGGTCATTAGCTGAACCACGACTCCCTTGAAAATAGGAGTTCAATTGTCCACTATTGACTAAGTGGCTGATGATCCTTTCCGAGAAAACCTAGGTTCCAGAGACCTTTATAAATACATCTCCTCCCAAATGAGATGGAATAGACTCTAAGTCATACACACTATCCACAGCTCAAAAAGCATCATGCTCGTTATCGTCTTAACATACACAATCAACCTAATCGTCCACCTGCAATTAAGCAGCACCAGCCACCAACAGAGCCTCTTATCTCACGTGAATTGGTCCCTTAAATAGCCTCAAATACCATCGTACAGGGCTTCTCGCCGCCATGAGCACGCCCTTACGACCAAAACTTGTTATACACCTACTAAGACCCCTGAATCTCCAACCCCCGGGCAGAGAGAACACATACACCTGCTAAAACTTGTTTTACAAAGAACTTTTACAGAAAAACTTCAAATAAAAAATCAGGTTAAATAATTTTTTATAAAATATTATTTTAGATATTATATCATTTTATTATAATATTTTTTATTAGAATTTAAATGTCAATTATGCTTATTTTATTTTTTAGTTATATGTTGTCTTTAAGAATTAAAATTGAATGTCCCTACTATTCTTTAAAAATAATTATAGTCGTTTTTAAGTTCTGCAATGCAATCTATAATACGAAATCTCACATTTTTTAAACAATTAAATTATGATAAAGAGAGTTTTCATATACATATTATTACACAATTAATTTAAGTTAAACACAGTTTCTTAAAAAAAAATTCATAACTCAAGTTAACATCATTTTCAAACACAAGGTCTCTCAAAATTTTGAGACAATTTTAAAAATAATTATAATCATCAAAAGTAAATATCAATTTACAAAAAAATTAAGTAAATTTACATTTACTTTAATATTTTAGTAAATGGATTATAATAATAAGAGAAGATATACACAAAATTATAACCTTTGAATCCTCTAACAATTTTTTTTTATTTAACACTGCAACCGTAAAGTGGTTCAAAAGTTGCCTGTCACGTTATTACTAAGCAAATATTTGAGTTTCCCCATCCCAACCGTAAAACCTATTAATACAAATAAATTATTTAAAGGAATTTTTAACAATATAATAAAAAAGTATATTATAGAAAAATTAGATGTCTGGCTATTTTTAGAAAGTAAATATAATTATTGAAGTAAATTTTAATATTTATAAATTAAATTAAATAATTAGAAATTTACTCTAGTCAAGATTATAATAAAAGAGAAGATATTACCTATTAATACAGATTTCTTTTTATTTTAAGAATGCGGCTTTTGAATACTCTAGAAAATATATGTTCTTTTTTATTTAACACTGCAACATGTGAAGTAGTTCAAACGTTGTTGTCTCGTCATTACTATGCAAATTTCTTAGTTTTCTCATTTAAGCCGTAAAATCTATTAATACAAATTAAATATTCAAAGGAATTTTTTAATAATATAAGAAAAGATATAGTATAGAAAAATTAGATGCCGGGCTATTCTTTAAAAATAAATATAATTATTGTAATAAGTTTTAATATAAAAAATAAATAAATTAAATAATTAGAAATTTAGTTTAGCCTTTCTATTGAGTGGATTATAAGAGAAGAGAAGACATGTGCACCATTATAACCTTTGAATCCTTATTTAACAAAGCAACCTTTGAATCCTCTAAATAAGTTTTAATAAAAAAAAATTAAATTAAATTAAATAATTAGAAATTTAGTTTAGCCTTTATATGTCCTTTTTTATTTAACACCGCAGCATGTGTAATCAAATGTTGCTTCTCCTGTCATTAGTAATGCAAACAAAATATTCAAAAGATTTCTTTTAACAGTATATTAAAAAAAACAGTGAACTTAGGAGTATAATCGGTTCGGTTTGGACCAATTTTTAATAAAAAATGGCGTTTGAACCGTTGATATCTCCATTTGTCTGGTTTAGTTCGCTTTTTAATATTTTTTTAAAATGAAACTAAACTAAACTAATTGGTTTGGTTTGGTTTGGTTTCAATCGGTTGATCGGTTTATAATTTTTTTAAAATATTATATTTGTTCTTATTAAACACTATTTTGAAGAAACTTCTTTGAAGCTAGCCAGGGGAAACCAAAATCGTCAGTTGTCCCTCTTTGGAAAGTCCCCTTTTTATACCCGTTCTCTCATCAATAATCCTTAAAGTGATGCCTCTTCATATCCCATGTTAAAGTAATCTATGATAACGTCTGTCGTCTTTCCTGAGTGACGCCTCTTCCTTAATTTTTGTAACTCCCATGCAATCATGAAGATGTTTCGTAACCGTCATCTGTGACTATTCATGTTGCCTCCTAGCATCCTTCTAAAGACCGGATACGACTTGTTCACCTGCCAAAGTCACTACGTGACCAGATCCAATTTGCTTACGTCTTATAACAATATCGTGACCAGATCCAACTTTCTTACGTCTTATAACAATATCTCCTTGACTGGGGTCCGACCTGCTTAGGGTTTATGTCATGCGACGTGTTTTCCCTTTTGTACTCGGCCTACATAAGCTCAATTTTTGGGAATTCCAGAATGTACATAAGCCCCCTGATCACGAGGTCTAATAGGATTGAAGTGTTCAGATAAGAAAATCTTGGAATTCCTTCTGTCCTAATCTGATCACCTATTCGGCGAGTTACTATGTGTCAACAATTTTAATGGTGACAAATTTTCTCTTTCCTTGTCATGATGGTTTTTTTTTGGGGAACCCCAACTTATCATCATTGTTTTTGTTGATACAACTTATTGACCGTTGCAAACATATTTCAATAAAAGGATTCTTTTTTCATTTGTTTATTCACCTAAGCAATTGACATTTCTTTCAAGCGTTGCTGACGAGTTTCATTTTGACTTCCTCAATCAATCGTTTTCTCTACAAGCTCAAGCCCTAGGGATTGTCCCCCCTCCCTCTCTCTCTCTCTCTCTCTCTCTCTCTCTCTCTCTCTCTCTCTCTCTCTTTATTCTTTGTTATGGTTTACGAGGTCTGGAATGGATGTATGAGAGAGTGTGAGGGTCATCTAAGTCGAGCGGAGTTTGACCATATTATTAGGAAAGTTTATGATGAGATCCCTTCATCCAATAGTAAAATAGACTAAGAGTCTTCGTCGTCAGGTTTCCTGGATATTCTGATGGAGACGACATGATCTTTGATTGATAAGGAGGTTTTAAGCTACGTCCACAACGTCATCGACGACAACTATATTTCAAAGCTTCGCTGTCTAATCAAGTATCCTCCACTAGGAACGAGGAGGATGTTGTATTATAACCCTGTGTGGTTGGCGAGGGAGTCTGCATTACTCTGACAAAAGGAGTGCCTGACGAGCATTTTTATTTTTACTCAGGGTAATCGAGGACTTTAAAGTTTGTATCCCTTTTCTGATTTTGGTCACGTTTGAATGGTTGGGGTTTTATCATAGCTTTTGAGCCCGTTTGCTAGGCGGTGGATATAACTCTCACCTTAGGTTTATTTTTCTCGTTCTTTGAACTAACGGGAGAGGAAAAAGGAGGTTGGGTCTCCCTTAGCAGAATTCTGGGGAAGAGCTTCCTTCAGGCTTATACTACCAACTATAAGGGTTTCAAGGATAAGTTCCTTCGAGTGAAGAGTGGGGAAAGGTACCCCAAATTATGTAAGCTCTAGACGGGAACTATCATTTTCTGATTTATTGGTTGAATAACCCATTATCCGTTTTTGGTTTTGATTATGATAAGTTAAATGCTCTGGAAATCCGAGCTTTATCCATTTTGAATGCTTTCCGGTAGTGAAAGTTAAGGACTTGCTACATATGCATGACGACCCAAAATAAATTTCTAAGTTCCTGGGTAATGCTTATATATGACCTTTATTGTTTTTATATAACCTTATTATTTTATCTTTCCTGAGCTTTACTTTTTTTCTTTTCATTTCAGCTAACATGACAAACCTCAAATTGTCCGAACAAAAGAAGTTGATGGCTGAAGCAAGAGTGAGGCGTGGAGAGCAGTCTGCCTCTAAGAGAGATATGTCGAGTATTCAGACCTGAACTCTTAAAAGGAAGAAGATGGGCACTGTCAAAGCAATCCTATTATATCATAGCCATAGCCTGCCTCCATTCCTCCTTCTGGGGGGTTAAAGTCGGGTCTCTAAAGAGGATGAAGAACCTGATAAGAGATAATGTAAGTCAGGTCAACCTGGCAATTACTACCCTGATGCAGGATTCGGGAAATAGTCACCAATCTAAACCATCCACTGATTTTAAGTTCTAGTCCAACAGTTTTGACGGTTTGAGATATCTTTATGATTATCTGAGTGCAACTAAATACGTCAGGTGAAGTCTATAGGTGCTCAATAGTTGACCCAAAACCTCGCGGCCTACTTGATGAGATGTGCAGTCATGACTCAGGGTTTGTTTGAAGTCAGTGGTGCTTATGAGAAAAATGAGGTCCTTCTTACTAAATATATGACCTAGTTGAAGGATGACATAAAAGTCCAGACCGACAAGGTGGAGGAGCTGAACAAACAACTATCAGAGATGAAGAAGCAGAAAGAGACCTCAGTGTCCCAGTTGTCGAAAATGATGAAGCAAAAGGAGACTGATGAGTCCAAGGGCTCGCAACTAGAAGCAACCAATGACGATTTGATCCAAGCAGCAGAGCAAGCTCGGGCTCTTAATGAGACATTGAAGAAGTCTTTGCAAGACTCCCAGGTTGACTTGCTCTCAGCTGGCGATGAAGCTTTTGAGAGAGCCAACGCCCAATCTTTATGCATCATGCCTGACATGGATGTGTCAAAGATGGACTTTCTTAAGACTGTGGTGGACGGACAATTGGTCGACATGGAGGAAGTTTTACCTGAAGTAACGGTTTTGAAGGACATGGCGATTAACAACTCGACCCACAAGGCTCAGGAAGATGAGCATCGTGATGTTTAAGTTTGTTTATGTTTTTTGTTGGCCATCAATGGTGATGTGCCTTTTGTAATTTTTTGAACAATGTCTTTCCTTTATGACACATGTTTAAGCCTCTCAAGGGGTCCCTTTTGAGTATGCTAACATTATTTTGTTATCCTATGTCTTATGTTTTTCATTGGTATTTTTCAGATGTTGGCTTTTAATGCGTACTCGCTTACTCCTTTTTTAACAACTTGATCACTTGTCTTTAATGATTTAGTTTTGTGATAAAATGATTGAATCAATTTAGCAGCTCATTATAGGCTCCTTGGACCTTTGATTTGATCCTTATGTTTAATAACCCGACATGGGAATTTTATGAATGGTTTTGCTGAACCAAATGATTTATTACCGCTATCAAAAAGCTCAAATATGTGTAATAGTAATAACAGTATGATAATAAATAGAAAATTGACCGAATATAATTAATCACAACTAGTTGAATGTAAAGCAACAAGGATAGTCTACTTCCAATGATCACTTGTCTTTAATGATTTAGTCTTTGTGATAAAATGATTTAATCAATTTAGCAGCTTATTATAGGCTCCTTGGACCTTTGATTTGATCCTTATGTTTAATAACTCGGCATGGGAATTTTATGAATGGTTTTGCTAAACCAAATGATTTATTACCGCTATCAAAAAGCTCAAATATGTGTAATAGTAATAACAGTATGATAATAAATAGAAAATTGACCGAATATAACTAATCACAAATAGTTGAATGTAAAGCGACAAGGATAGTCTACTTCCAATGATAATTCATAAAAAAAATCAATTAAGACAATTTTTTGAACACCTAGTGGGCAACCGATATTGTTTGGAATTTATGTGGTATTGTTGATCTTAAAACCTAATCACAAGCTAGGGAATTATGATCAACTCAACAACACCAATTATAAAATGTGTTCAAAATTATTATCCAAATAATTTGATCGCATGATCGATGAAATCGATCATTTGCAAACCAAAAATAAAAAAGAGAGAGAGAGAGAGAGAGAGAGAGAGAGAGAGAGAGAGAGAGTACACAAGGATTTGTTTAGGCAGTTCCCTAATTGACCTTGCTATGGGTATGTATGCCTTCAATTCGAACTCGAATTGAGATAGTGTAATTAATCTTACTTTGCTAATGTATGTTTACAAGAGAGATGTAGCAATCCAACTCTACAAATACTATGTTTGATGTTGATTCTGATACCATCTCTTCCCTTGATAAAATCTTGATCAAGTAATCCAACAATGCCGCTTCGATTCACCGTCTCATGCTACTTCTTTGCAAGAAACCCATTGTTCTTCAAAGCTTTCACTCAGTCGAATCCAAAATGCACACTTGTTGAAACCCAATATTTTCCAATGTGATCCACCGTCCCACACTACTCATTTGAAAGAACCTCTCGTTCTTTAAAGACTTCACTTGATCGGATCCGAGTTGCGTAATCTTATCAAAAACCTTCAAACCCTAAACGATCTTGAAGGAAAACCTCACCTTTGTTTTCTGTTTTGAAACCTTCAAAGATCTCAACCCAATTTATAGTACAATTAACCTAAATTGGACATAACAACTCTAATTCTAGATGGTACCCAATCAAAAAATGATTATGTGTAGTTTGATTGTGTGTATGCATAGAATAAGGTTAAAGATGATGAGAATGCTTTGAAATCCTGGTTTCGTATAAGTTTTACTCTCTAGAAAATTTCTAAAAAATGATGCATGTATGAAGTATTTATATGCATGCATGTTTGGAGGCAAAAGAAATGCAAAAGATTTGAAAAAAAAGTGAATTTTTGGAAAATTTTGTTGCATAAGCCGACCTGTGAAAGCCATATGCCTACCTGTTCGACGAATGTGCCGACCTATACAGGTCATGCATTGACATGTAAAGGTCATGTGCTGCTTATGTGTCGACCTATAGAGGTGGAACATCTAACAGAACCTACATGCTTTAATACTGCAGTAAATGAGTCGACATATGAAGCAAATATGTCGACACATAGAAAACAATTTCTTCTATGTGTCTACCTGAAATATGCATGTGTCGACCTATAGGTTGATTTTTCACAAAAAAAATTGATGCATGGAACCTTTTCAAACTTGTTTCTAAATGATTTTATGCTTCCTAATGCTAGGATGCACATTGAGAATTAGGGGATACCGTCCAATATACATTAATGCTAAAGTATCATAGTTTTGACATCATGCAAAATACATCTAATGGAAAGTTGCACTCATATACTCCCCTTTTTTGATGATGGCAAAACTTGAGACGATGGTTTTTGTGTTTTCAATGAAAGGCTCCCCATGAATGTATGCATCTCAACTTCATTTTGATTCTCCCCCTTTGACAACATTAAAAAGAAGCAAAACAATCCATGAGAAGTATCTTAAATCACACATAAACCAATATAACACACATAGGTGTTTGTAAAGATAAGAACATCAATACCACAACACTCACATATTATGATGTACATATTGAAAAAGAATTCCTAAACATAAATAAAATCATACAAAGCAATAATATAACATGGTTGCCACAACTTATGCCAAATAACATAACACAAACGGGAAAGATGAAGGATACAATGTAATAAAAAAACTCTTGAATTGCTACAAAAGCGACACGATTACATGACATATGCCTTTGGTGCTCCCGGAATGTTTCACGTGCATGCGCTATAGCAAGGCGATATATAGATTTACCACCACTCGGACCAAAAACAGAGATGTTATCATAACAATGACACACAACAAGAATTTTTCTAACATTATAACATGTTCAACCAGATTTCATGCCGGAATAGATAACAAGCCAATGCACTAAGAGTATATTTCAAGCATGAAGAAAGAATAGCACAAAGTCACTATAAGCATATAAACTGACATACATCAATAAAAAAATTGGAAGTGAACATTCATGTACTATTTCAAACATCAAAAATATCAATCATTTGGAATATAAACAACATGCAAAAGTAAAATCTTACTTACAAAAGGGAAAAAGAAAATGGAACAATATTACATTGACAATGAATTGATGAAGGATGCACTCTTATGTAATTGAACTTCCAAGAAGAGTTAGAGCAAAAGTATATAAAGTACATGCAACAAATCATATCTAGGCAAGATTTAAGATATCAAGTATCCCCAATTACCTTCGAATGTTGAAAAATGGTCCAGTCGCAAGAGGCTTTATAAAGATATACGTAAGTTGATTTTTGCTATTAACATGCTCAAATACGGCGTCTCCTTTCTCAACATGGTCACGTAGGGAGTGGTGACCAATCTCAAAATGATTAGTGCGAGAGTGTAGCGTCAGACTTTTGGTTAGATTAATAGCATTAGTGTTACCGCACATAATAGGAATATATTGTAGTTTAATATCAAAATCAAGTAGTTCTTGTCGCACATAAGAGGAAAAGGTTGAAAGCCCAACTCAAGTGGACAATCTTCCTATGGCTTGGAAAGCCTCCAATGATCATGCCACAAAATTTGAGCATGACAACAACCTGATGCTACATATTCCGCCTCGGAAGTTGACACAACAATGAAAACCTGTTTCTTGCTATGGCAACTTACTAAGGAATTTGAAAACATGTGGCAAGTTCCACTACTACTCTTCCTACCCAATTTGCAACCGACAAAATTGGAATCAATATAACTAACCAAATTACAATTGCTTCCCTTAGAATACCAAAGCCCATACTTATGAGTACCATGAAGATATCTAAAATGCATTTTATGACTTTTAAATGAGATTCCTTAGGAGCTGATTGTTAACGAGCGCACATACACACACTAAACATGATATCCGGCCTAGATGTGGTAAGATATATAAGAGAGCCAATCGTACCTCTATACTTCTTAAAATCAACATCCTTACCATTTTCATTCCTTTCCAAGTTTCCATTTATGGGCATTGGATTGTCAATAGATCTTGCATCTTCCATACCAAATTGCTTTAGCAAGTCGTTGAATATTTGGTTTGACACATGAATGTCCCTTAGTTGAGTTGCTTAATTTTAAGACCAAGGAAGTAATTCAACTCCCGCATGAGACTGATCTCAAACACACCCTACATTAGCTTAGAAAACTCCTTGACTAATTGCATGTTAGTGGAACCAAAAATGGTATTGTTGACATAAACTTGAAATCTTTCAAGGAAGCATAAGATATTAACGGTAAAACATACATGTGAAGATATTTAGATAAGGTCACTACAATCAATTTAAATGAAACACACAATGGTTATAACTTGAAATTTTCGAAACTGAACACTCATAACATATATCATACACTAAGTAAATCATATACCTTTGAAAAATAAATAGGTAAAAGAAAGAACTTCCTTACAAAGCAAAAATTGAAAAATATTACCTCACTGTACGAATGATGGAGGATGCATATGCATTCCATAAGAAACTCTCGAACGAAAGTTGGAATAAATGAAAAACATGCCATACAACCTTTAGACAACAATTATCTTACCATTTTTCTCTTTGACAAAGTACTTGATATTGTGATTAATAATGTATCTAAGAAGGTTATTGACTTGATGATCATCCTTTATGATTGGACTTTCAATCTTGATCAATCATGATATTTATCTTTCTCATCCTCAGGTTTCACCGTCTTAGGCTGATCAATCCTTAATTTTATGCACTTGAGTCTGTCTTGTTGAAGATAAACCTACATTATCAAACAAAATACATTTTCCGATACTTCTCGGGTAGAAAACATTAATAATAATTAACACACTTTTACCAATTAAAAAAACACTAAATGTTGACCTCCTTGGTAACACAATCCTTCTTCCTTGCCACAAAGTCAATGAAATAAGGAGATGTCACCCTTATTATGTCTTGAGCATCCATAAACGAGATCCCACATGCTCTTCATAGAGCTAGGGCATTTATATTGCAAAATCAACAAAAAAATTCTAGGTACCCAATCTTCATTGGGTCGTTGAGGGTGAGCTAGAACAAGGTTGCATTTGAGCATCCATCGAAAAGAATCTTTAGGAACAAAGAGTCTCCTAAACCTGAATTTTTCAATAGTGTGACCTTTCTTGCAACAATAATGACAAAATAAGTTATATCCCATGTCCTCATCATTGGATTTCTCGTAATCACTCATTTCACAATCACTTTTCTCATTGTTTGAGGACTTTTAGCTTGAAGTCTTTAGAGCAATAAAATTCTTCTCCACCTCATTGTCTTTACCTCTCATTCTTCATCTTCTTTTCAAGCTTTTTCTCATATTCTTCTAAGCAAGTGAGTTCTTGCTTATGTTCTTCCAATTTTCCAAACAATTTAGTAAGATAAAGTGTTTTAAGATCATTCGCCTCTTTGATTGCGTTGACCTTGGGTTGTAATTCCCTATTAAGACATCTCAAAACTTTATTAGTAGCAATATCATTGGAAATAGGCTTACCTAGATCATTCAACCGATTTATAAGATGTGTGAACCTCTTTTGCATTTTGGCAATGGTTTCACCATGCTTCATATGAAAGAATTCAAACTCTTGATTTAATGTATAGATCCTAACTTGTTTAACCTTACTAGTTCCATCATGGGAAACTTATAATGCTTCTCACATAGCTTTGGTGGTCTCACAATTGGAAACACGATAAAATTCATCAACAACGAGTATGGATATGAGAATGTTTTGTGATTTACGATCATATAACCATAATTTCATGTCATTATCATTCCATTGATTTTCTGGTTTTGGTACAATGACGCCTTCACCATTGGTCATTGTAATTTGATTAGGACCATTGATGATGACGTCCCATAAACCCTTATCAACCGAGTTGATATGGACACACATATAAGCTTTCCAATAGCCATAATTTTTGCTGGTGAAAATTAGTGCTCTATTGTACACCCCTTTAAGTTTGGTAGTCATTATCTAATAAGCAAATATTAAGCAGAGAATTAACCGGAGCTCGTGATACAACTTGTTAGACGATATGCTTAGATCTAGAGGGGGTGAATAGATCCCTAGTTAAAAAACATTGAGAAAAAATATCCCGGATCAAAATCATCTAACCGATCCCGCTATCAAAAAGCTTAGATGTGCGTAATAGTAATGACGGTATGATAATGAATAGCAAATTGATCAAACACAATTAATCATAACTAGTTGAATGCAAAGCAACAAGGATAATCTACTTATAATGATAATTCACACACATAATCAATTGAGATAATTTGTCGAACACCCAGTGTGCAATTGATATTGCTTGGAATTGTGATCAACTCATCAACACCAATTTCAAAATGTGTTCAAAATTATTATCCAAACAATTTGATCGTACAATCGATGATAAAAAATTTGCGAACTGAAAATAAAAGAGAGATGGAGAGAGAGAGAGAGAGAGAGAGTATAGAAGGATTTGTTTAGGTAGTTCCCCAATCTACCTCACTATGGATACGTCTTCCCTCAATTCAAACTCGAATTGAGATAGTGTAATTAATGTTACTTTTCAAATGTATCTATACAAGAGAGAGATAACAATCTAACCCTACAAACCCTAAGTTTGATGTTGATTATGACACCTTATCTTCCCTTGATCAAAGCATGATCAAGTAACCTAATAATGCACACTTGTTGAAACCCAAGATTTACCAATGTGATCCACCGTCCCACACTAGTCCTTTGCAAGAACCTCTCGTTCTTCAAAGACTTCACTCGATCAGATCCGGATTGCATAATCATGTCAAAAACCTTCAAACCCTAAATGATCTTGAAGGAAAACCCCACCTTGGTTTTCGAATTTGAAACCCTCAAAGATCCCAACCCAATTTACATTACAATCAACCTAAATTAGACGTTATCAACCCTAATTGTAGATGTCACCTAATCAAAAAATGATTATGTGTAGTTTGATTGTGTGTATGCATAGAATGAGATTAAAGATGATGAGAATTCTTTGAAATCCTGGTTTCGTATAGGTTTTACTCTCTAGAAACCTTTGTAGAAAATGATGCATGTATGAAGTATTTATATGCATGCATGTTTATAGGAAAAAAGAATGCAAAAAATTTGAAAAAATTTGTGAATTTTTGGAAACTTTTGTTGCATAGGACGACCTGTGAAATCCATGTGCCGATATGTTCGAAGAATGTACCAACCTATACATTTCATGCATCTATATAAATATCATGTGCTTCCTATATACCGACCTCTAGAGACAACACGTCTAATAGAGCATACACGACTAACATAGAAAAAAAACATTCTTCTATGTGTCGACCTGAAATATGCATGTGTCGACCTATGCATTTTTTATGCATGAACCCTTTTCAAACTTGTTTCCAAATGATTTTATGCCTCCTAATGCTAATATGCACATTTAGAATCATAGGATACCATCTAATATACATTAACACTAAAGTATCCTAGTTTTGATATCATGCAAAATACATCTAATGGAAAGTTGCACTCACATTATTAACTTAACCCGACCATAGGTTTCTCATTTACATAGCCGATTTCTTTAAAGTTATCGGTGATGCTTACGATGTTCATCGCTACTATGACAGGCTTAGCTTTTCTGTAAAAGTGACACACAATCATAAGAATTGAGGGTGCCTCATTAAAAACAATTTCCCTTGCAAGGGAAAAGGGTGCTCCCACAATTTTTACTCAAATACTATCATTACATAATGTTTAACTGTAATAAAACCTAAGGTTGGAAACATTCCAAGCCCTTATCATTTCTAATCTTTCTAAGTTCTCGAGCTTGTAAGCTCCATTATTCAGCTTATGCTTGACCCGGTAAGGTCCCTACCAATTTGGAGTAAACTTTCGCATCTTCTGCGTGTTCTATAATCCTTTTTGGAACCAAGTCTATCTCTTGAAAACTTCTTGGTTGAACTCTGGTGTTGAACCTTCTAGCCATCCTCTGCTTTGCTACGCATTCTCTCACATGAGCCATCCTTCTAATTTCTTATATGAAGTCAGCCGAGTTATTTAGCCCTTCCTTGTTAAGATCCTCATCAAAGTTTAATCTCCACCAGGTCGGAGAATTAACCTCTATAGGTATCATTGCATCGACCTCATATAACATTAAAAAAGGTGGCTCCTTAGTAGTTGAATGAGGAGTAGTGTGATAAGACTATATGATTTCGTGCAAATTATTCTTCATTCCTGATAGGATGGTCCTATTTGCTTCTTATGCCTGGCCATTAGCCTGGGGATGTTTTAATGACACAAACTTGTTATGAATTCCAAGGTGCCTGCAAAATTCTATAATAGTTGAGGTTGCAAGTTGCATGCGATTATCGGATACAATGATTCCAGGTAAGCCAAAACAACATATGATAATTCTCTAGTAAAAAACTCTTACCCTTTCTACTGTGATTCGAGATACAACATCGACTTCCACCCACTTGGTGAAATAGTCTACTGCCACTAGGAGAAACTTTAATTTCCCGATAACTAAAGGAAAGGGATCGATGATGTTTTCCCTTCATTGATACAAAGGCAATGGGATACTACCAAATGTAACAACTCCATCGTATAATGTATGAAGAGAGTGTAAATATGACATTTCTCACAATGATTTACAAACCATGCATAATCTTGTAGCATACTCGGCCAATAGTACCTAACTCTGATATTTTTCTAGATAAAGCTTTTCCTCCAATATGGCTTCCACATACTCCTTCATGTACTTCCTTCATTATGATTCCTATTTCTTTTTTAGTGACACGTCTCAACATTGGGAAAGATCTACCCATCTTGTATAACTGATCGACTACCATTAGGAAGAAATCCTTTTGATGCATCATGCCTCAGTCTCTTCATCTAGTAAGTTATCCTGTGTTAAATACTGAATTATGGGTATTATCCAACCCTTTTAACTTTCCAATACCATCACCTCATCCACTTCCATGCTCGAAGCTTCTAAATTTTCTTGGATTACCGTCCTGTTTATACCCAGGCCCTTAGTATCCAAGAAGGCAATTGGCCGACCTCTTTTTTAGAAGCAAACCCGGATAAGTGATTGTCGGGCTTCTCATATCAATGATTGTCTGGAACTTGTCTGGGTTTGCTTCTATTCCCTGATGTGTCCGCATGAATCATAGGAATTTGCCGGCTTGTACCCCGAAGGTGCATTTTTTGGAATTAAGTCTCATGGCGAACTTCCTTAATGATTCAAAATTCCCCCCAGGTCATCTACATGTTTTACTTATTCCTATGTCTTGACTAACATGTCGTCTACATAAACTTCAAGATTTCTCCCTATATGCGACAAAAACACCATATCCATCAACCTATGATACGTAGCCCCCTGCATTTTTGAGACCAAAAGGCATTATTGCATAATAATAGTTATTCATGTCGGTCATGAATGCCATTTAGGGAGCAACAACCGAGTTCATCCATATTTTATTGTAACGTCAGTAGGCATCTGTGAAGCTAAGCAAACAGAATCAGGACACGACGTCGATCAATCTATCAATATATGGTAATTGATAGGGGTCCTTTGGGCAAGCTTTGTTGAGATCAGTGAAGTCTACGCACATACGTCATTTTCCTGATTTCTTTTTCACCATGACAACATTGGACATCCAGGTAGGATATTTTATCTCCTATTTAAACCCGACTTTTAAAAGCTTCCCGACCTCTTCCGTGACCGCCTTCCTTTTTCCTTCTCCATTCTTTCGCTTCCTTTAGGCTATATCTTTTAATGATGAATCGAGTGAGAGTTGATGACATACCACCTTCGAATTAATTCCATGCATGTTTGATGGTTTTCGTGCGAAGAGATCAATGTTATCTCTTAACATCTTGACGGTCTTTGCTTCCTCTTATTGAGATAGCCCTGAGCCTATCCGTGTGACCTGAAAAATCTTCAGTACTGATTTGTACCTTTTTTTAATTCTCTAATTGGAGTCAAACTACCGTCCACTCGGTCTCCTCGACGATCAAGGTCCACCAATTTTACCTTTAGAGTGCTCTCTGTCATAGGATGCTCCTACAGAGTCTTATTTTTCAACTTTAAATTGTCTTTATAATATTCCCTAGCTAATCCTTGATCATTTTTAATCGTTCATACATGTTTGCCTTCTAGGGGATAATTCATGGTTAAATAAAGGATGGATAGTACCGCTTCTAGAGCATTGAAAGTCGTTCTTCTAATGATGATGTTATAGGGTGATGATGCATTCACAATCAGGTATCTCACCCTGATGCCTTTTGCGTTGCTTCCACTTCAAAAGATGGTCATGATAGGTAAGTGTCTTAGTACCTGAGTTCCCCGGAGAAACCGACTAGGGTGCCCTTGAAAGGTAGAAAATCAGATGTATCCCTGTTCATACCTTTGAAAGCATCCCAATATAATATGTCAGATGAACTACCTGAATCGACCAACACCCTCTTGACACTCCAATCATGAATTTTTACCTTTATGAACATTGGGTCTTTCTTGTTCCTTTTCCGAGTCTTGTCTTGAAAAACCAATGACAACATGTCTTCCTTCCCTTTCAGATAATGGGTTCTGTGACACGTGCATTATTGATCGGGCATATCTTTTCATGGTTGATCTTGTTTCTCCTCTACCAGCAAAACCTTCTGAGATGGTATTGAGTGCGTTTCGAGCTATCCGAGTCTCACGTACTTCCTCAGTGTTCTTTCCTTTTTTGGTAAAAGTATTCTCTGAGTATGGCTCTCTCCTGGATGGGCTCTTCTTTCCTGTTGATCCTGATGCCACCTTTACATATGATAGTAGTCGACCTATTTAGAATAAAGTCTAGATTTATTTATTTTAAATGATGAAAATCTCCAGTATGATGGCCTCTCATATGATGATAGGCACACCATGCTCCTTCATCCTTTCCTAGCACAACATTGACCCTCTTGGGACGACTAGGTACATGTATCAACTTGAGATGATACATTTCCCTTAAAATTTCAGCACACTTTGCATTGAGAGGGGTGGAATTATTGGAGAAGTTGTCATAGGGCCTTCGGGAAGGTTTTATTGTTAACCTTTCCCTCAAACCGTGCTTGGGGTGCTCTCTCCTGAGCTCAGATCCTTCATGTCTAGATTGCGTTTTTTCTTTAGCATCTCATGATCTTTTCTCCATGTTACTCTTCTTCCCTTTGACATAACATTCTGCTATGATCATGACCTTCTCCATACTAGTGGCCGACTTCTACGCTAATGACTCGTTAAAATGGTCGTCCTTCAGAGCACTTTGGAAAGCTCCTACGAACATCTCCTGATTTGGATGGGAAACCTTTATGGTTTCTTCATTGAATCACGACATATATTCTCTGAGGGACTCAGAGGGCCCCTGGTGGACATTCAACAAACTGGTGATAGTCACCTTTCTATGCTTGTTGGCGGAGAAATATTGTACCATTTTTTATTCAAGTCTTGGTAGCTAATAACTGATAGTCTAGGCAAAATCATGTACCAGTGTAATGATACATCTTTGAACGTTCCCTCCATGAGTTTGCATTTTAGGGAGTCAAAAGCCCCAATTATTGACATCTGGTTGTTGATTGATATTATGTGTTCCTGAGGATCACTTTTTCCATAGAAGGATGGCAAAGGTGGTGGTTTGAAATTTTTTGGGACTTGGTCACCCCAAATCTCTTATGATAGAGGTTAAGGATCAAAGAGTTCTTCCTCCTCCTCCCCTTCCTCAGTGCTTTGTGACTGCTGCAATGTATGGGCACTTTCTTGTAAAGACTCATTCTACTGGTATAGGTCCTCTACAATTTCTATAAGTTATGCCATGTATGGAGGAGTTCGAGATTCACTCGTTCTAGGAGATGGTCCTAACATTGCTTTGCTGTGATAAAATGTACGATTTTTATGAGGCCTTAGAAATTTTTATCGAGGCCCTACAATGGGCGCCAAATAATCTTGCTAGACACTATTTGGAGAAACTTCCCTAAAGCTAGACATGTGAAGCCACAATTGCCCTATTTTTTTATGAGGTATTAGTTGTCCCCTTCCTCTTTGGGAAGTCTCCTTTTTATACTCTTCCCCTCACCAGTGGCCCTTAAAGGGATTCTTCTTCATATCCCATGTTAAAGTGATCTATGATAATGTTCGTCGTCTTTCCTGAGTAACGCATTTTCCTTAATTTCTATAACTCTCGTGCAATCATGGATATGTTTTGTAACTGTCATTTGTGATTGTTCATGTTGCCTCCTGGCGTCCTTCTAGAGACTGGATCTGACTTGTTCACCTACCAAAGTCACTGTGTGACCGGGGTCCGACCTGCTTAGGGTTTATGCTATCCAACGTGTTTTCCCTTTTGTACTCAGCCTAAATAAGCTCGGTCTTTCGGAATTTCGGAATGTATAATATTCATATGGGTATTTTCCGCTATTGTATTTTTAAATGTATTTTATGCTATTATTTTTTCAAATATATATTATATATAATCAATTTCACGTTCTATTTTCAAATAACTTACAAGTTGTTCTTGATTCATATGAAACAGTGACATGATTTCCATTACATCATGAAATAATTTCACTAACAAATATAAAAGTTGGCACTTGGCTTCGAAAGGTTGGGAGGAGATTTAAAAGTTTAACAAATAAAACACAATAATAACAAAAAAAGGTTTCGGTACACATAAATTAACATGTTTCACACCTCAAACGCACATCCAAACTATTTTGTAACAAGGCTAGAATAAATTTCGTTGAAGAAGAAGAAACAAAAAAAAAGATGAAAACTAGCAGAGAGAACTTGAACACGAAAAAGGCGACTAGAACATATGTGACCGACGAGAGCAACAGTTTGGTGAGATCGAATTTTTGTGACTTATAGTTTCTACTTTCTATATTTGGAGTTTTGTTTTGTTTGCGTGTTTTGTGAAAGGAAGGAAGCATAAACAAAGATGGAGAAGAATTGGACCTACAAAATATTTAGGCTTAATAATGGGCTGAATAAAAGATTAGGTGGGTAACTCTAGCTATCTGTTTGGTTCATTTATTTGGCGGTTCCTAAAAACTAAAACTGAGAACTGAATCAAACCACCTCAGTTTTTATTGGTTTGGTTCGGTTTTTGAACTGAACCATAGACAAACGATTATTTTTTGGTTTGGTTTGGTTTCGTTTGGATTGTCGATTTAATTGATTTTTTCTAATCCACTTACACCCCTAAGTGAACTTGATTGGGATCACACAAAAAAAGAATAATCTTTCAACAACTCACAAAACTGGGTTTGATTGGGGTCACCAAAAAGAGAATAATCTTTGACAATTCTTAAACCCCATCGAAAAATTATGGAAAATCGGAAATTTTCCTACCTTTAGTTGTAACAAGTGATACCAATAGGAAGAATTAAACTATGTAGATGAAATTGAAAGTGTTGTTGTTGTCAATGATGATGGCTAGAAGTAATTGTATGTTTAGAAATTGAGATATAAGAGTTTGTTTGGATAGATTTATTTGACTTTATCTTCAGCGTTAAAGTATGTAATGTTGTTTGGTAGATAAACTCGAAAGGGCTTATGACAATTTTCATAAATTATTTTAAACTTTTTTTTTATAAAATTTTCAAAATAGATAATTAAAACAACTTATAACATATATAAAAATTAATAAAAAATTATTTTATCTTTTGTTGTAAATATAACTTATTTGAGTTTATTCACGAGGGTTTATTTTAATAAGTACTTATATTATAAACTGCAAATAAGTTATTTATCCGAAGAAATATTAAGGCATTGTTTAAAATTTTGGAGGAGAATGGAGGGGATAGCTTTGGAAAAAGGAAGAATTTAGTAGAAAAATAGAAGGACTTAAGTGGATTGAAATTTCAAACAATCATAATTCTTTGTCAATACCCCTCACACAAGAACAATTCTTCAGAAATTTCAACGATAAAAATATAACTAAAGGAAACATTATGAACAAATTTGCTTAGTAAATTCATGAATGTTCCTGAAGAAAGGTGCGCGCAAATGTAGATGAACTGGCATGACTTAAAGAAGAAGAAATGCAAGTCAATAAGCGAGCTATAAGCTCGCTTAGCGAGAAGGCCATAGCAGAACCCTATAAATAGGGGTAATAGTCAGTTCAACGGTGATAACTTGCTACAAAATATTTGTAGCTATATTAGAAACACATTTAATACTAAAATCACAATAGAAGACGAAGGGAGAGAAAGATTGGGGGCGAAAGTGTTGTCTGAGGAATCGTCATGGATGCTTTTCAACATCTTTTTTCTAGAGTTATGATGAATAAGCGTAGCTAATTTCTCTTTTGTTAGGTTTAGATGTAATTGTCATAATACTCATGTTTTGATTACAATCACAGTGTTCTATGTAATATTTGTTATATTTTAATATTGGTGAATTCTTCGTACTTAATGCTTGTTTTGGATTAGCTACCTAAAACATATTTTCATGGTTTGACTCGATATTCAAAAGGTATTTATCTTTATTAGATCCAATATTTTTATCTACTACATGCTAAATTCTAGAGGTAGATTTAGGTTTAGCATCCACATGAACTATCGAAGCTTAATGTTATCATATTTAATAGGCTGAGAAATCGTCTATTAGACAATACGATCGATATCACATTGTTGACTGAGATATTACCTATGATGCATAGTGATAGGTGGTAATATTAGTAGCTAATTAGAATTGCATAGTATTAATCACGATCATACATGAGGATACATCGATGAATTCTAACCACAACAAATATTCTCAAGTGGTAACACCAAAGTTCAATTTATTTTATGTTATTTCTGAAGGAGAATAGTGATCCAAAACGCAGCAAAAATTAATTTTTTTTTCCGTTAGTGATCCTTATGAATGGGCATGACCAGTGATAGAAATTGTTACCTCTTGTGGCAACTGAAACCTTTAATGTAGATCTAAGGAGTGATCATGAAAGTTGAATGGTGACAACGCCTCTACTCAATCCACACGAACAAATTCCTTCAATCTCAGTGCTAGCTGCTACGAATTAAGGCTTTGAGAGAGAGAGAGAGAGAGAAACGAAATTTCATCTAATACCATGCTTCTACATAATGGTTCTACTTATAGAACCACTTGTGTGGGATGCAAGCTAAAAAATCCACTTAAGTGTATGTGGCCCATATCTTATGATATACCAAAATCACTTAAGCGTGTGGTACGTTACCATATTTCGTATTCTACTTAAGTGTACCATACCTTACGATGTTCTACAATTCACTTAAGTGCATCGTACCTTACGGTGTTCGTTATTTACTCTATCTCTCATCAATCCGTCCTTTTGTGTGTGACCATGTAGGTTTTCGCGACATTGGCAATTATATTAAATCACGTATTTAAGATAATAAATAGTGAGAGGTATCTAGAAACACATCACTGTTGCCCAAGACACGAAAATGTCATGTGATCTGACAAATCCTTTTGTGATAATACTTATGTATACAATTGCCCTTTTACCCTTATGTCTATATTGAACACAAGGCATAAACTGTGTCATCCTTGTCCAGTTCAATATTGGGCCCTTAGACATTTATCCTGTTACGCGGGATGGGAAAATTCCATCTAGGTCACTCATGTCCCTTAACATGCTTCGTGTAGTACCCATCAACTATCTTTATGGTCATCCAGTTCCGGACAATGTTTGATCAACAATAAAGCACCCGACTCTACATCTAGGGTCCATAGTGGTTTCAGGTCGAAGGGTGGTATACACCACTATCACCATGAGAATAACTTATGACACTTTGCATAACATTCTATATAGTATTCTCATAGCGGGTCAATCCAGTATGAATATTACTCCTAATATTCATACCTATGTTTAAGAACTCCTTATCCATGATCCATGAGATGTGATCATCAGTCTATATACATAATACTCTTAATGTTTTAATGTTATCTTACTTCACAATAAAGCTCAACTACAGATACTTTAAGAATAGTGTCCTTATGTTTAATGGGATCTCATGATTAAGTCACACTTGATACATTAAACAGACTAGCTATTCTAGGGACTTTATTAAACAAACATAATAAATAAAAAAGCCTTTTATTATTAATAAATAATTCGATACAAGTACCAAAAGTATTGGCCTCTAGGGCTTACACCAACAATTTCAATTTCAGAAGCAAACAAACTTTGACAAACCATCATTAAAATCATAGAAACTATTGAATTGTCTTTAAACCACAACCTATCCTTATGGAGATGATAAAAATACGCTCAATGTTATGCTGGTAAGGAAATGGTGCCATTATCGTGGACTAGCGTTAGTTTTTAAAGACATTGCGATAGTTTTATTATTTTAAGTATTTTATTCATATCAATTTATATTTGTGTATATTTTTGTTTATAATTACAAACCTACTAGTAGTGTTGGCTAGCTCTGTTAATATTTTTATGTGAGGTAAGGTTCCTAAGAACAACTCTTGATCGATCATGAAATTGAACGAACCGCACGCAGAAACAATAGTAAGACAAGAAAGGTAGAATTACTAGCCAAAAGACCAGATCTAGATGAGTCTTCTATTTAAAAAACAGAAACCATGACTAGCACTGTAATTATAATATCAACATCAACAACGAGGAAAATTCCAACAACAGAAACAAAAGTGGTGGTTGCATGCCATGTCACAACAGTCCAAGACGACTAGCTCATACAAAACACCTGTAAGACCGAGATGAAAACAATTTTGTTACAAATGTTTTACGATAATCCTTCTGTGTGATGATAAATTATTGCAATCACGATTCAACCTAATGCGATCGCGATGAAACGAAATCCTGACACGCTTTTTGCAGTTTTAAATAGAAAAAGAGTCTACATTTTGGGGTTCTTAATTTTTAGGTGAAATTGGCAGTAAGGTAATTTTTAGGGAGATTTTGGAATGCTTTGGAGTCATTCGAGAGAGATTTCTTCATTGATTTTCCATGTTCTTCTCATATCAACTCATGGTAGTTCATTGTTACACTATTTATAACTAGATTACCTTGATTGGTCGTAGGAGATAAAACTAATTTTACTCTGTTGGATCATATTCAATTGCTTTTATTCTTAATGCTCTCTATGTGTTGACAAGCGAATAAAGTAAAATTAGATGAGTAAGGATTATTAACCGTAAGTCTATCAATTTGAATTAGAGAAAATTATTCAACTTAGTAATTAATTAGGGATAGTTAATTATAAGTTGTGACTAGAGAATTAATGCATTTAGATCGTCTAGTTTAACTTCGATATCTCCTAAGGATTTAGGGAGTTGTAGTGTAAAATAGTGAAATGTACGTCAAGGAATTAAGTACACTGGGTTTGTTAATTCAACATAATATTATAGATTAAGTTTTATTCAAGTAATGCACATTCATAAATATGGGATAATTAGGAGATTCTAATAATTTCCTTTTCATTATCGTATCTCTTATAAGTTTTATTCGCCCAATTAATTTTCCACAGCCCAAATTGGTAAGCCCCTCATATTTCTTTAGATTTCACAATTATAACCTTGTTTAAATTCACAATTGTTATGGAGACGAATTATTTTTACTTCGACCATATTAGTACACTTACTAAGAAAGTCATCAAGTTTTTGACACCGTTCCCAGGGATTGTTAGGAATTTCAACAAGGCAGTTTTTGTGACATTTTTAATTTAAAAATTTTCTAGTCCTTTTGTTTATTTTTAATTTTATTTTACACTCTTATTTGGTTTTGTTTTGTGCAATACTATTGAGGTATTTTTTGTCTGTTTATGCAAGGTTCAAATCCGATACTGATACCGTTTGATTCAGAAGTCGAAAGAACAACAGAGCAATTCAAAAGAGGAAAAGAGAAACACTGAAAGCTAAAGAATAACTTGAAGAAGAGATGGATAATCTACCCCGACAAATGATGGGTGTAGCGGTAAATTCATGACCATCAAACTATGGATAAGCTTAACGTCAATAAAACTAGAGTCGCCACCGCACTTTTATTGTTTCCAAAGGAAAAGGGAAAAGTACGAATAAAACCCAAAGATAAGAAGTTTTCAAATCAAAACTAATAAAATGCCATAGATTACAGGTAGGGGGGTTGGTTACACAGAGGGAAGGTATTAGCATCCAAAGTGTCCTAGGTACTCCTAGGGAACCTTTTTTTATGTGTGTATGTGTTTTTGGTATAAAAGATGTTTGAGAGAAAATAGAGTGTGGGGGATGAGAAAAGAATTCATTAATTATACTTTTGTGTTTGACAAGACCTTAGGACTTGTGCCTACGTACCAACATAAAAATGAGGGATCAAAACCTCATAGTTCGTGGTAACAAATTCAAAATGAGTGAATTGCTTCTAATCAAAAGTTAAGTGAAAAAGGGGCACAAAGGCCCCAAAAGTTTGAATGAGTGTTAGTTCTTTTTGTCTTTTGAAATTTTAAGTCAATATGATTAAATTTATTTACAAGTTTAATTTAAGAAAAAGGTTTGGAAATCCATTGGCATAAGGCCAAAGTTTCTAATTTGAAACATGTCTAAGTTCGAGATCACAAGCAAAGAAAGTTTTTAAAAAGGGGGAGAGATTTTGAAATTTAAGAAGTGGGAGAAGATGAAGAGGCTATCCTAAGCACAAATTTAAAATTTAAGAGTTGAAAAGATCTTATAAATGGGGATGCATTCCAACATACAAGAATGTCATATAGAAAACCAATTTTCCCTTTGGACTCTAAATCAAGCAATTAGCAATAACAAACATCATGAAGATCAAGGCATCAAATAAAGATAGCTATATCCAAGCAAGCAATTCCATAGCTAGCAGTCTTCTTTGTCTTCTCATATATCAGATGAAATACTCCTTGATTAACTCAGAATAATGCCTCAGACATAAGATCAAAATAACAGTTGCAACAAGACAATGTAGCAGATAAGTTCAAATAGATCCCAATACATACATCAGATGAAGGCTCAAATCACAATAACTTGGTCTCAAAATATTGGCATTGGCCAAGTCCTTTTGCATATGGAATGTTGCTTAATCCTAAGTCCAAAAGTTCAGATCAAGCTCAACAGTCCACCAAACATTTTTTAGGGTTTTTGTAGTTTATTAGGTATTTTAAGGTTCTAAGACCACAAGCACAAACAAAATACACAAACAAATATATACAATCACAATATATGGCTCAAATGAGCAAAGTGAGAATGGCATAAACATAAACAAGTTAAATGATATGTAAATGACAATGAATGGTAAATGACTTAAAATTAAATTGCATAAAGTAAATGACTTGAAAGTAAAACAATATTAATAAGAGTTAGTCAAATGTTAGTCAAAGTTAATTATGTTAGTGGTGTTTTGCTTTTTAATTGATTAAGTCATTCTTTGGAGAACACTCAACCCTTCATTCACAAGTGTGGATCCTTAAACCAAGACATCTTCCATGAAAAGGGATCCAACTTGGATAATTCATAAGTATGCCATTAGCTCCTATGGAAGGAAAAAAAGGTCAAGTCTCTAAACAATGTCATGAAGAAGGGGAGACTTACAATCCCACTTACTAGAATGTTATGCCTTAAGGGTCAAATTTAGCTATATGTAAGCAATCGTAATTGGACTTATGTAGAAGTCACAACTATCTGAGGTCAGACAATACAAATTTAGGTGTTAATGCATGTTAGAGATATGGTATAACGAACCAAACTCCTAAAACATACCACACACTAAAAGAAAAGATCAAAAGGGATGAACCTACCTCATCCATACTTGTATTGGTGCATCTGACATAAAGTCATTGATGAACCAATTAGCCTTAGGATATTGAGACTTCATTGGTTAATGAAAGGAATGGGAAAGAATATGGATGGAGATGAAAGGGAAAGGGAATGAGAGAAACACAAATTGGTCATGGGAGGAATTTTATCAAATTAAAATCATCCATTTATTTTGGAAGATGAAATGTACCTTTCATCAATCCCCTAAATCAATTAATTTTAATCCAACAAAAGTCAAATCAACCTTTACCAAGGCCCAAACAAATAGTCAAACATCACAAGACCATAAAAATGGCTCAACATAATTTTTACACAATTAATCAATTAAAAATGCATTAAAATTCAATTTAATTTGGCCAAAACCTAAAACCTCTTCAAAACACCAAATAAATGGGCAAGAGATTTATCCTAGGTCAAACAAGGTCAAAGGACCTTAGGAAAAAAAATTCATGATATTTGAAAAGTCATAAGTATTTTTAAACAATTAAAAATATGTAGAAAACATTTAATTCATGAAAAATATCAAAATTAATCCAAAAAATAATTTTAATTCAGAAAATGAAAGAGAAAAATATTTAAATTTTTTGGTGAAAGTCCCATATTTTTTGGATTAATAATGAAATTAATATGAACTAAACAAAATGAAGGGATTAAATGAAAAATTAGAAAATAAAAAGAAATTCAAAAAAACAAGGGCCATCAGATCTCCCTCATTAATTGAGGTGGCAGATTTGATGGCCACGCGCTAAGGTGCACCAAACACATGAGTCAAGCGCGTTGCAACATGAGTCAAACCAAACAAAGGCCCAAATTAAAACGTGGAATCAAGATCAGATGGTTGGGAAGCTGCGAACATACCACTGGAGCCCTAGCTACGGTCATCTTCTCCGTTGAGGACCACCAGACTGGTCCAACCAAAACTTCATGAAAAATGAAAAATGAGTACACTAATTTGAAGAAAAAAATGCTCAAGAGCACGAATCTGACCTCAATTTCTTCCAATTCCAAGTATATTAAAAGATACATGGATTTGAAATTTGAGGTTCATGATCTGAGTTGCTTCGATTTCACCTCAAAGAAACTCAATCTTGTTGCCTACATTGATAGGACTTCAGCCAACCAAAAATCACAAAGAATAGTGAAGAATTGAGAGAGAATCAAAGAGATAAAGTTTCTGAAATTTAACCTTCGAGTTGCTTTAAATTTGCTTGATTCCTCTTCCTCTTTCTTGCAATGATCCATTGAGATGAAAAGGGCAATGAATTCTTGGAGTTTGAATTTCAAAATAGAAGGTGAAATTCAAACTCGACTTCAAAGAAATCTTCAAGTAACTCTATGGAGTGAAGGGTTGGAATCATCTTGGTAAAGCTTGGACAAGGTCCTCCTCCAGTTCTGAGCTCATAACACTTGTATTTATAGCCAATTCAAATGCTTTCCACACACTTTCATTTGAAATCCAAAAATAGCAATTGCATCATGAGCTTGCATGGGCGTGTACAAAGCCCAAAGAAGGATTGGAAAAGGTCCAAAATAATGCACACGTGATGCTAAAAGCAATGCATTAATCCATGCAATGTTGAAATGAAATTGAACATGAGAAACTTCCAAATGGTACCATGCATTACACCCACATGCAAGTCCTTCATTCTTTCGCCAAATGAGGTGATCTTGAACTTTTTGGAAAGGTGACATCAAGGGAACAACTTTCATGTTTAAGACTTTTTCATTTGAAGCTTGGATCATCATGAATTTTGAGGTGGGAGTGTAGCGGGGTATTCGTTACCATTAGAGATATTGACTAAATCCAAGGTAAATCATACAAGTCGAGTCGCCACCGCACTTCTATTTATCCAAAGGAATGGTTAGAAAGCGAACAAAAACCTAAAAGTTTTAATAAAAACTAGTAAAAGAGAAACAGAGATCTGGGTAAGGGGGTTGATTATGTAATGGGAAGGTGTTAGGCACCCAAAACATCCTAGGTACTCCTAGGGAGCCCTTTTCATACTTGTTGTAAGGTTGTTGTTTTGTGAAAATTTATTTGTGCAAACATGATTGAAGAGATGAGAGGAGGATGTACACGTTTTTTTTACATTTTGTGTTTGGATGGATAAACCCATTGCCTACGTACCATCTTAAAAAAGATTAGGATAAAAACCTCGTAGTTCGGGGTAAAAATCTCAAAAATGAGTTGGTGAATTGATTGGTCCAAAAGCCTTAAGGTCTTTTGTTATCAAAGGGAGAAAACTCAACCAAACCACAAATCCACCATGTGAGGATAGCTTCAACATGCTAGTGAGGGGTTAACCCTATAATAAACATGGAAGACTCATCGTCCATCACTAAGGATATAGGTGAGTATGACATCTACCACAAGGATAACTCAAACCTAATAGCTAAAGGTTATGAAGAATTTGATTAAGGAAGTGGTCATTGGAACCACAAAAAGACATTTGAATGGGTTATATTTACTAATTAGAAGTGTATACAAAAATGGTCAAAGTTGACTTAAAGATTCAATTCAAAATAAGTGTTATGAAAAGAAAGTTTGAAAATCAAAAGCATAAGGCTTAGGTTTATAATGTTTGAAAACAATAGTTAAATGTTTGCACAAAAAGTTTTGGCTTGGGTTAGAGTGGAGAGAAGAAGAAGAATGGCTAAGGTCCTAAGTAAAGCAAAAAGATGAAGGAATGAAGAATCAAAACCATAATGGAGTTCCTCTCTTGAGATCATATTGATGATCCAAGTAGCTCCCATCCTTTGGAATAAGCAATCACACAAAGCATAAGCAATCATCAAACAAGCCTCTTAAGAGATCCTCAATGTATCTTGTATCTTTCACTTTGGATGAACATGGCAATGGTTTCTCCAATTTGAGCTCTCATAGAATTCCCTAGCACAAAAGCACACACATCAAAAGTTCCATGAAGTAAATCAAGAATGGACAAGAGTGAGTTTAGAGATTTGGTCCTTCTAATCCATCTTCATCATTAAGGTCCATTTACTCCAATTTTTGCATAGGAAAAGTCCTAGAATCTAAGTTCATTTCTCCATTCTTTGCATAGGGTATGTCCTAGAATCTAAGTCCACTTCTTTGCATTTAATTCTCAATAATCAAAACAAAACACAAGCATAATAATATATACACAATTATGTGCTCAAGTGAGCAAAAGGCAAATGGCATTAACATAAACATGTGCTCAAGTGAGCAAAAAGAAAAGCAAATGGATAATATGTGCAAGAATAGTAAATTGCATAAAAGTAAAGAGCAAAAGGTAAATGTTAATTGTTAATGGTTAGTGTTAGTAGTTAGTGTGCCATAAGGCAAATTTAGCGCTATGTTAAGCAATCATAATTGGACTTATGTAGAAGTCACAACTATCTGAGGCCAGTCAATAATAATATAGGCAACAACGCAAGTTAGAAGTCTTGATTAGTGAACCAAGTTCCAACAACTTGCCATGCCAAAAAAGAAGAAGAGAAATGATCTTGTATTGGTTTAAGTTCTTTGCATGATTTAGGAAACAACCTATCCTTAATGCAAATCCATTCACTTGATCAATTGATCAAGATGAATTAGATTTGAATCAAGGAAGATTAAGTCTCCCTAATCAATGCTAACTTATCAACCTTTAACTCATTGATCAAAAAGGAAGAAAGAAGAAGAAGAAGAAGAAGAAGAAGAGGGAAGGATAATGAAAATGGAAAGATCAAAATGCATCAAGTGAAATAAGATGTACCAATCCATATGTATTGACCAAATGACATTGAAAGTCAAAGTCAAACAATGAGAAATCAGAAGTGAGATAAAGATTGGAGATCAAACAATAAGCATAATATTTTTGGTATTTTTAATATTAAAATAAACTTGAATTAAAAATAAAAGAAAGGTCAAACTTCAAAATCACTTCAAATCAACCTTGAAAGGTCCAAGCAATTTATCCCAAGTTCAACAAAGTCAAACAAAGTTTGACAAAAAATTTCAGCATTTTTAAAAGTCAGAAACTATTTTTAATCAATTAAAAATGAATAAAAATAACCTAATTGAACTAAAATCTCAAATAAATCTCAAATCAATTAAAAAATTGATGAGAATATTTTTCATAGATCCATCATTATTCAAATAGGTTAGGAAAATATTTTTGTATTTTTTGAATATCAAAAACTATTTAAAAATGAATTAAAATAACCATAAAAGAGAAAATTCATAAAAAATATCAAATGACAAAATAAAAAATATTAAAAATCAAAAATAGAAACTAGAATTTATTTGGAGAAGAATGTAATTGGTCCCATATTTTTTGGATTAAAAATAAGAGAGATATGAATTTTTGAAATAAAATGAAATAAAAGAAATTAAATCAGAAAATTGGAAATTCAAAAAAACCAGGAGCGTCAGATCTGAGCTCATTAATTGAGCTGGCAGATCATGCGCTCCAGATGTGCGCTCCCACCATACTCTTCAGTCAATGCGTGCACACCATGTATTTAAAAAAGTCAAATAAAACAAAGGCTGAGATTAGATCGTGCACATGAGATCCAAGGGCTGTGGTTTGATCTGACACTGGGACGGCCACCGAAGCCATCTTCTTCTCCGGTGAGCCTCATAATTCCGGCCAGAGTTGCAGGTTTTCAAACCTTCACCATTTTGCACGATCCTTATACCAAAATGAAGTTGGGGTGATGTACATCACCCCTGTAACCTTGAATCACACTCAAGATTCCTATAAGTTAAGAAATCTGAGGTGGAAGATTCAGGTATGAAAAATGCAGATCAAAGAAAAACAAAATTGAAGCTACCACTAGCTTGCCTCTCAGATGAGGACTTCAGAAAAGACTTTGGCCAAGCAAATGGATCAATATATGATGAGTTTCGAAGAGAATACCAGTTGAAGAGCACACTTGAATTCTGGAGATTTGAGCTTGATTCTTTGCTTTCTTTGCCAAAACAGAAGATCAATGAGCTGATGAAGGTTTATAAGCTTTAGATCCAAGGATTCAACCAGATGTAGTTGAATTTTGGATCTGAAAAATTTGAAAGAAAGTGAGATAGCTTCTTTGGTAATGGTTATGGATTCAGTTGTGCGGCATCTTAGGCGCCATTAGGTTGAGAATTAAATGAAGAGGAGCATGTATTTATAGCTGAGCTTGAAGCAATGCAAGGCAATACTCGTGTGCATGAGAATTGGGTCCTCCATGCATGGGCCTGTACAGGCGCATGTGAGGCCCAAAAGCTGATGCAAATGAAGGCTGAACACAAACCAAGTTGATTTGGACGTGTAATTTGAATGGCATTTGCTTGTGTATTAAGATTTCATGTGAATTCCATATTTGGACCTAAATGTTCCCTTCTTCGAAAGTCCCATTTAGAAAATCCAAACATAGGCATGTGAGTAATGGTTGGAAAGGTTTTGATGTAAGGAATAATTGTTATGTTGGGCAAAAATCCATTTGAAGTGTAGAAATTGGTGAAATTTGAGTTTAAAGTGTAATGTGCAAAACATGTCAAGCCAAGGTTTCCAAATTTGGCCAATGTTCAAGCCCTTCTGTTTTGATGATGCAAGCCTCAAATGAAAAACACTACAACATCCAAGTTGTAGATCTTCTCAAGACAATCAAAATGGACTTAAATTTTGCATCATTTGGATTTTTTATGAAGACGTTATGAGCACTTGAAGTTGGACTTTTTTGCCTTTTAATGCATTTAGCCCAAAATGACCTATAATGTCTTGCATTATCACATGTATTTCCTTTGAGATTTTAAAATTTTGTTCAACATAACATTTGAATTAGACATCTTAATCTTTCCAATGCATTTGATCCCACCTCAAAATCATACAAAAAGAATGAGTTATGTCCTTGGGAAGTTGACCCAAAATTAGGGTTTAAGTCAAAATGACCTATAATGTCTTGGAATGGGAGATGACCTTCCAAGCTTCAAATAAAATTTTGATGAACATGAAAGTTGTTCATATTGTCCTTAAGAACATTTTTTCTTTTGGGATCATCTCCATTTTACCAACACATGAAAAGTTAGGTCTCAGTGCATTTCAAAATAGTCAGATGAATTGACTGATCAACTTCTCAAATCCATGACTCATATCTTGATGAATTGATGATTGAGGATACTCAAATAAGTTCAAATATGCATGAAATGATGAATTAAAGAACTTCCCTTGATTGCATTTGACCATGGGCTGAGGTTGCTTCAAGAACAAGGCATTGTGATGCACAGATGAATTAGGGCTTCTTTAGGGGTCAAACCTCAAACCCCTTGACTTGCTTTGGTCAAAATGATGAATTGAGATGCTAGGGAGGCATACTTGATGGATGAGAGATTTGGGAACCATTACCATGCTTGCTATCCTCTCCTCTTGGCCTTATCATTGCACAAAGGATCTCCTTGAAGCTCTTGACCTGGTGATTGCTCAAGCTACAAACAAAAGATGTTAGTGACATATTTTTGTGCTTTTTGGTTAGTAAAAAAAATAAGAAAATCAATAATATACAATTCAAGTATGCTTGGTGATCTCAAACCACTCACAAGAGATCCTACCCAAAGGCAAAGGGAACCAAGATGCTAAAGATCCTTGAGGCAATGCAAATGCAATGTTATGATGTCATGAGGGATCTTAGGGACAAAATTGGGGTCTTACAGGGAGTTTGTAAAATCAAACATGTTTGAAAATTTTCTAAGTACCAAGTCAAATATTCACTTCTTCCACCTTGAATAACTTTTGCTATGGACTTCAAATGGGAAACGTTCCTTCATAAAAGTTGTATCTATTTCAAACCACTTAAATTTGGTCACAAATATGACCTCATTTGGATTTTTCATGAAGGAGTTATGCATTTTAGAAGTTGAGGAAAATCACTTGTTCAATGGTAATGGCTCAAAATGACCTATAATCTTTCCTCTTGGCACATGAATTTGCAAGTTGAATTTGAAATTATTCCAAACATAAAAGTTGAAAAGGACATCTTGAATTTGATCATGAAAATTTAATGGCTTTCATATCATAAAAATTGAGCAAGTTATGGTCTTGGGGAGTTGACCTCCTAACTAGGGTTCAGACAAAATGACCTATAATCTTTCACCATAAAAAGTGACTTTCCAAGCAAAACTAGATCTAGAATTCAACATGAAAGTTGTTTAGAATGTCATTTTGAGTAACGTTTCTATTGGAATCATTTTCATATGACAAAAATTGTAGGAGATAGGGTCTAGGGAACCCCAGTTTTGACTAGTTGACTTTCTCTGGTCAACCACCATGAACCATCTTGCTAGCTTGACATTCTCTTGATTTTGGGGACTCATGAAGGATCATATATGTGTAATATGATGTAATATGAATTATCCCTTGAAATATTTGATCAAATATTGAAGAAACTTGTGGAGGAAGTTACACAAGATACCCAGATGAATTAGAGCTTCCAAGGCAAACAAACTTCAAACTCTTGATGATTTCTTGATCAAAATGATATGTGAAGACCATGGGGGTCCATATATGATGCCTAGAGTCAATGTGAACCATCTCTTGACTAGTCTCCTTGCATTGAGAGTCTCAAACCCTAGAAATGAGCTTGATAGGGCAATGGTGGATGCACACAGTACCTACAAAAGTAACAAACTATACATTGACATATTTTTGGCATTTTGGTTAGTGAATAATGAAAAATAAAGTATGACACAATCAAATGTGCTTGGTGAGATCTCCCAATGCAAACCTAATGAATGAGAGGTAAGGAGGATGCCAATGTGTGATCCCAAAGCCAATGCATATGATGAGATGGCATGAAGGATCTTAAGGTCAAAATTGGGGTCTTACAGTTGCCCCTATTTAAGGACATTCTAACTGAGGATGTGAAGGTTAAAATATTCGTATCAACTCAGTAGAATGTACTTAAATAACAACATATAAAGATAAATTTTGGTCCCTAAGAGACCTCGTGATGCATATGATATGAATGTTAAAATAATCTTTGTGGGGGAAATACTGCCACAAAGGAAAAGAATCGGAGAGACTGAAAGTCCACAGGAGCATATTGCACTCCATAAGGAAAACTCACTAGGGAGACAGAGACTCTGGGGATAAGAGGTTATGCGTAGGCCATGCTACGACTTAAAAACTACTGAAGACACGAGAGGAATTCCATAAAAATAAATCAATGGAATGACTCGGTTGGGGGTAAGGGAAATCTGCAGGGGAAACGGGTAAATCAGAAAAAAAACTGAAATACTCGTACCAAACAGGGGATTGGCGATTTCACTGAGGGAATACGCACTCAAACTCAACTGGGGAAGAATAATCTTCAACACAGGAGTACCAGAAGTACATTATATATTACCGGTTACTGGTAGGAAGATAACATATTCTGACAGGGAGGCATCCGTTACCAACTAGGGTAAACATATCAAGGATGACCCACTGAGGAAAAATGAGGTGTATTCATTACCAGTTACTGGATAAGAATAGCCTACTAGGGAAAATATCAACATAGGATTTACAACTACCAGTTACTGGGCAGAAGACCGCAAAGGGAGAATATCCATCACCGATTAAAGTGAACATATCAAGGATAGACTCAAAGGAAGAATATCTATCATCGATCAGGATGAACATATCAAGGATAGACCACCTGGGGAAAAGGGAAGAATATCCGTACCGGTTAGGGTAAACATATCAAGGATAGACTGCCTAAAAAAGTAGGAATTATATCTATCGGTTACTGGATAGAATACCAAAGAGAGAATATTCGTCACCGATTAAGATGAACATATCGAGGATAGACTCAGCAAGGGGAAGCAAGATTTATAACTATCGGTTACTGAGTAGAAGATCGCAAAGGGGGGGGGGAATCCATCATCGGTTATGATAAATATATCAAGGATTAACTCTGAGGGGAATGAAATAGAGATTACAACTACCTTTTTACTAGGTAGAAAATCACAAAGGGAGAATATCCGTCATCGGTTAGGATGAACATATCAAGGATAGACTGCCTGAGGAAACATGAAAATGAATCCGCTAGGGATAACAAAAGAAGTAGATTACTTTTACCGGGTATTGGGAAAAAGTTAAGTACTCACAAATCGAGAAGAATATTACCAGTTACTGGGCAATAGACTCCCGGGGGACCAAAAGTATCTATCTAGGTAAGAGCTAGAAAGAAACGGTCGAACAAGGATTCAACCCAATGGGGTATAACTCAAGGGGAGTGGTTCCATCCAGATAATTAACTAGGGAGGAAACTGAAATAATAATCATCCACGAGGAAATAACTCAGTGGGGAATGAGAAAGGTTAAATTCTTTCTGCCTAAGGGTCTGACACTCTACTATTGAGAGAGGAAGACGCACCAAACCTATATGGGGAAATAATGTCACCAAAACAGGGGATCAAAATAATGGAATCAAATGCAATGAAAATGCATGATGAATTATCTGACATATGAGTATGTATGTATATGATTGATAATTATGCTGACAAAACTATCGCAAAGGATACAAATGTCATAGATTTGAATCATCGCTACAATACACGACTAATCTCGACAAGATGGAAACACCAATTGGAGAAACATGCTGGGGATGGATGCGAATCATCTGGCTCTGAATATCTCAACCCTGGCTAGGGAAAGAGAAAAGATCTGCCGAGGATCCAAATGGTCAACTCTGTAGGGAATTTTAGGTCAACGTCATATCAAATGGGAGACAACCTCGCATGGGACCATATCAAACACTGCTCAAAATCAACATTGCTGGGAATCAGGAATGAACTCCACCTAGGACTAAAGGAGATAAAACTATGTATGGGATCTGAGCCAAACTTTTGAAGATGTGAGCCTACAAATCAACTGTGGCGATGACCCACAAACTCAGCTGGGAAAACCCGACTTACTGCTGGGGAGGAATAGGTTACCAAACCCACTGCTTGGGGAAGACCAACAATGCTTCGCACTTTAGGACTTGCCTGTTCTCAGATTGCTGTCGATATTCCTTACTGAAATTGATTACTTTTTAAAGTAATTGCTTTCATATTTTAAGAAAAATGATTTTTATTTATTAATTTGTTTCAAAATTATCATCATAAAATTCAATTCTATTTAGCTGAAAAATAAATAAGAGTAGAAACAATTGGACAAAAGCTCAACTTTATTTAATAGAATGGTAGTCTGTAAATAACAAGACTCCATAGATCTTTTTAAAAAGTTGAAAATGGTAATTTACATAGAAAAAGGTTACATTGAAAACAATGATCACTAATCCTTCTACAAACTTCAATATCCGTTGTACTCTTGGATTCGGTTGAGAATGATGAATTAGAACCGAATGACTTGCTCAAAACTACCCCCATGACTGGGACCAACCGAATGCAGTTACTTGCCATAATCCCTAATTTTTGCCTAGATTGCCCCAAGGTGGGGGACTCAATCTATCGGGATGAATTTTCTATTTTATGTCTCTAATTTTTGCCTGAATCGCCCTTTCAGGTTTTCAATCCACCGAGACCCTCATTTTTGTCTAATCCGCCCTTTCAGGTTTTCAACTTAGCGAGTTATTCTTTTCTTTTTAGGCGAAGTATTTCTTGACTGTATCAGCATTCACAGGACGAGTGAACTCTTCACCATCCATAGTTGTAAGAATCAAAGCACCGCCTGAAAAGGATCTCTTAACATTATATGGGCCTTCGTAATTAGGAGCCCACTTGCCCCTAGCATCAGGTTTGAAAGATAAAATCTTCTTGAGCATAAGGTCGCCTTCTCTAAACACTCGAGGTCTGACCTTCTTATCAAATGCTTTCTTCATTCTCTGCTGATATAATTGACCATGACACATGGCAGTCAATCTCTTCTCTTCAATCAAATTTAGTTGATCATATTCTGTCAACTTGGATTCCATCAAGACACGCAATGATGGGATCTCAACCTCCAGGGGGAGCACAACTTCCATGCCATAAACAAGAGAGAAAGGGGTTACCCCTGTTGAAGTGCGGACGGATGTACGGTACCCATGCAAAGCAAATGAGAGCATCTCATGCCAATCTTTGTACGTCACAACCATCTTCTGAATGATCTTCTTAATGTTCTTATATGTAGCTTCAACAACCCCATTCATCTTAGGTCTGTAGGGAGAAGAATTATGATATGCAATCTTGAAGTATTTGCAAAGAGATTCCACCATATTATTGTTCAAGTTTGATCCATTATCAATAATGATCTTACTTAGCACACCATAACGGCATATAATCTGATTCTTGATAAACCTTACAACAACTTGCTTGGTTACATTCACATACGATGCCACTTCAACCCACTTTATGAAGTAATCAATAGACACCAAAATAAAACGGTGTCCGTTTGAAGCTTTAGGCTCAATCATGCCAATAATGTCAATTCCCCCACATGGAGAAGGGCCATGGAAAGAAAATGACATTCAGTAGTGTTGGAGGAACATGAATCTTATCAGCATAAATTTGACACTTGTGGCATTTCTTCACAAACTTGCAACAGTCGGATTCCATTGTCAGCCAATAGTAACCTGCCCTCAACATCTTTTTAGCCATAGCATGCCGACTGGAATGAGTACCAAAGGAACCTTCATAGACTTCAGTCATTAATAAGTCCTCTTCGTGTCTATCCACGCATCTGAGAAAAACCATATCGAAGTTTCTCTTGTAAAGCACATCACCATTCAAGTAGAAGTTGCCAACTAATCTCCTCAAAGTCTTCTTATCTTTCAAAGATGCCCCAGGCGGGTAAATCTGACTTTGAAGGAAACACTTGATATCAAAATACCACGGCTTCTCATGTTTGACCTCTTCAACATCAAATACATGAGTCGGCCTATCAATACGCATCATAGTCAGATTAGGGACTTCATTCCAAAAATTCACCATAACCATTGAAGCCAGCGTTGCAAGAGAATATGCCATTCGGTTTTCATCTCGAGGGATATGATGAAACTCAACCTTTGAAAAGAAAGTTGAAATTCTCCTCTCATAATCTCTATATGGTATCAAACCATCTTGATTAGTCTCTCATTCACCTTTGATCTGATTCACAACCAAAGTTGAATCTCCATAGACGTCAAGATATTTGATTCTGAGATCAATGGCCTCTTCAAGCCCGATAATGCAAGCTTTATACTCAGCTATGTTGTTTATACACTTGAAAGTCAATCTATCTGTAAATGGAAAATGAGTTCCTTGAGGAGTAATGATCATTTCCCCAATGTCATTCCCATAGTGATTAACAACTCTATAAAATACCATGCCCCAGCGGGAACCAGGTTCTGGCCCTTCTTCAAGCAATGGTTCATCATAATCTTTCATCTTCAAGTACAAAATCTCTTCATCAGAAAAATCATATTGTACTGACTGATAATCTTCAATCGGTTGGTGAGCCAAATGGTCAACCAAGACACTACCTTTAATCACTTTTTGAGATCGGTATTCAATATCATATTCTGATAACAACATCAGCCAACAGGCAATCCTCCCAGTTAAAGCAGGCTTCTCAAAAATATACTTGATTGGATCCATTTTGGATATTAATCAAGTAGTATGATTCAACATATATTGGTGCAGACGCTTAGCAGCCCAAGCCAATGCGCAACAAGTCTTTTCAAGCATAGAATACCGAGTCTCACAGTCGGTAAATTTCTTACTGAGGTAGTAAATTTCATACTCTTTCTTTCCAGATTCATCTTGCTGACCAAGAACACAACCCATACTCTCATCGAGCACAGTCAAATACATGATCAATGGTCTTCCTTCAACAGGCGGAGATAGAATCGGAGGCTCGAGCAAATATTCTTTGATATTATCAAAAGCTTTTTGGCAATCTTCGCTCCAATCACAAGACTGATCTTTCCGAAGAAGCTTGAAAATAGACGCACATCTGGCATTTATATGGGATATGAATCTTGAGATATAATTCAAGCGACCGAGAAAACCTCTGACTTGCTTCTCAGTTTTGGGCACATGCATCTATTTTATTGCTTTGACCTTGGTAGGATCAACTTCAATACCCTTCTCACTGACAATAAAGCCCAACAACTTACCAGAATGAACACCAAAAGTGCACTTATTGGGATTCAAGCGGAGTTTATACTTCCTCAAACACTGGAATAGCTTCAACAAATGCTCAACATGTTCTTCTTCATCACTTGATTTGGCAATCATATCATCAACATAAAGTTCGATCTCTTTGTGCATCATATCATGAAAAAGAATGGTCATAGCTCTCTGGTATGTTGCACCAGCATTCTTTAAACCGAAAGGCGTCACTCTATAACAAAATGTTCCCCAGGGTGTAATGAATATGGTCTTCTCCATATCTTCAGGTACCATCTTGATTTGATTATAACCGAAAAATCTGTCCATAAATGAAAAGACTTTGAACCTAGTTGTATTGTCTACCAACATATCGATGTGTGGCAGAGGAAAATCATCTTTAGGACTATCTTTATTCAAATCTCTATAATCAACACACACGGGACTTTTCTATCCTTCTTCGGAACAGGCACAATATTGGCCACCCACTGCGAATACTCGGAGGTAACAAGAAAACCAGCATTGATCTATTTCTGCACTTCCTCTTTGATCTTAACTTCCATATCGGGATGAGTTCTCCTTAACTTCTGCTTGACCGGAGGGCATTCTGGCTTCAACGGCAATCTATGCTTCACAATCTCAGAATCCAAACCAGGCATGTCTTGATAGGACCAAGCAAACACATCTAAATACTCTCGAAGAAGATTAATCAAACCCTTCTTAGCCTCTGGATACAGTTGAGACCCAATCTTGACTTCCTTCACATCATCTTCGGAACCCAAGTTGACTAGTTCAATCTGCTCTTCGAATGGATGAATGGATTTTTCCTCATGCTCAAGTAAACGAGACAATTCATAAGATATTTCTTCATCATCAGTCTCTTCCTCAACCTCAGGGAAATCAAATTTTGGAGAGGGAGTAGGATCATTTTATTCAATGGTTTTGAAGACCAACCTGCATAATGATTTGATATTTTGATTTTAGAGAACTGAATTGTGACCAAATATTATGCAGATGGAAGATTATTATTTATTTATGTTTTTTGTGATTTCCATTTTCAAAAAAGAAAAAAGTAAAAACTAAAACATCATAGTTGTGGATGAATAAAATTGTATTTTATTGATGATAATAGGAATGCCCAACAATGTCCACTTCTCCCTTAGGCATATGAGAAGGATTTTTCTTAAAAAATGAAAATAAATTACTTAGAGCGATGAATAACAGTAGGGACGTCAACGGCAACCCAATTTTTGCAAGTCTGGTCATGCGTCACAAAGTTGGCGCCAACTTCGTCTTCATCATCCTTGTCCTCGATCACAGCAGCTGAGTGTTGGTTATTACCATGAATGAACCCTCCACTATGGAAATTCGGTTGCACATCTTCAGCTTTGACATTGAACGACCCTGGTTGAAATCCCAATCCGGCCATATTCTTGTTTTCAGTAATTTCTATCACATGACCCCATTGATTAGTGCTGCCAGCCTCAATAGCTTTCTGAGCATCCTTCAAAGAAGACATGAGCGCCCCATTTTTCTTTACTTCAGCAATAGCCAAGGCTTGGAACATAGTTCCAACCTCCTCCTCGGCTTCAACATAAGAAAAGGATGACATATGGCCTACTAAAAGCACCTTCTCTCCACCAACATCGACAAGCTTGCCGTTCTTTACAAATTTAAGCTTCTGGTGTATAGTAGATGTCACAGCTCCTGCCTCATGTATCCATGGTCTTCCCAATAAATAGCTATAAGTCGGGTGGATATCCATTACTTGGAAAGTAATCTGAAAATCACTCGAACATATCTTAACTGGAAGGTTCACCTCACCAATGACAGTTTTACGAGAACCATCAAACGCTTTAACAATCACGCCACTGTACCTCATTGGGGTGCCTTGATAAGAAAGTATGGACAAAGTTAACTTTGGAAGCACGTTCAAAGAAGACCCAGTGTCAACCAACACATTGGACATAGCATCCTCCTTGCAGTTCATTGAACTGTGTAGCGCCAAATTGTGATTTCTGCCTTCCTCGGGAAGCTCTTCATCATAAAAACTCAAATTATTGCAAGAAGTAATATTGGCAACGATGTGGTCAAATTGATCCACAATAACATCATGCTCAACATAAGCTTGTTCAAGCACCTTCTGCAACGCCTCCCTATGCGCTTCAGAATTCATCAATAAGGATAACACATAGATTTTTGACGGGGTTTGGAGTAGATGCCCTACCATATTAAACTCACTCCTCTTTATTAACCTTAAAACTTCATCATCATCATCATTCTTCATCTTGCTGGATTCACCAGACTGGCACACTGGAGTACTAACTGGATTTACCATTGTCATATCCACCTTCTTATTGTTTGAAACATCTTCTACCTCCTTCGGAAAGACCAGACCAAAGACGCGACCACTACGGGTCACCTTTGCAATATCAGCTATATTCACCATAAAATCTGCTACGGGTAAAGGAACCTCTTGACCATTTTACACCATTGTGACATTATACTGATAAGGCATAACTTTATCAGATGCATACGGAATAGGGCCCACTAACCGTATTATTAACGGTGATACCGATCTATTGACACTCTTGTTGTTGCTGTTACGAGATTGGAATACTACCCGCTCAGGGTTTTTGAAAACATGAACAAACACATTAACATCATCTATATCCCTCGACTGTTGAATCTGGATTATATTCTCATCCATCAACTTCTGGATATCTCTCTCTGACAATCATGCACCCACATGGGTTCACATTATAAATGACACAACCATCATGGTCATGTTCACAGTCACTGATCAAACACAAGGTCATATGCATTTCCACCAGAGACCTATGGATCCGTCGTACATCAAAAACTCGGAAATTCCCTGGACAATCGTCCACCATGTTGACAGAAGCATTACCATGAGCGGGCAACAAATTAGCTTTCACATTAGGCGCACGGTCCTCAAAGGACACTTCACAAGCTTTTGTACTTCATACTTCAACGGGTAGCAGTTCTTAATGTCATGGCCAGGGGCTCCCTGGTGAAAGGCACAACGGAGTTCAGGTTTGGACCACCATGGAAGTGACTCGGGAATTTGAGGTGGATTTTTGGGTTGAAGTAGGTTCTTGAGAACCAAAGATGGATATAATTCTACGTAAGACATAAGAATAGGGTCAAAGGAGACCTTTTTCCTCTCAAAATTTTGTTGTTGATTATTGGTGTTGTTGTTGTTGGCTCTTTGTGGCGGTTGTTGTTGACGCTGTTGTTGTTGAATCGGAACAGATTAGTTATTAGAATTGTTGGAAAATACATGAATCACTGAAAAAACTTGATGTTGATGCTGACGAGGTTGAGAACTCTTTCTGACATGAGGTCTCCTCTGCCTCCCCACGGTTACTGAATTAGTTTCCCCCTCCTTCCTCTTGGAGAAACTACTCTCATACTTCTTGTTGGAGGATGCTTCTTCCTTAGACAGACGTCCTTCACGGACTCCCTCTTCTAACCTCATCCCCATATTTACCATTTCGGTCAAGTCACTGGGGGCATTGGCAATCATACGTTCATAATAAAACGAACTCAGGATCTTTAGGAAAATCTTCATCATCTCTTTCTCTTCCAATAGAGGATTAATCTGGGCAGCAAGCTCTCTCCACCTCTGGACATACGCTTTGAATGTATCCTTATCCTTCTGAGACACAGACCTTAGCTGGTCCCTATCAGGCGCCATATCAACATTGTATTTATACTGCTTAACAAAAGCTTCACCTAAATCATTGAAATTATGGACACTTGCACTGTCCAACCTCATATGCCATCTCAAAGCAGCATCAGTCAGGATGTCTTGGAAGTAGTGAATTAGTAACTGATCATTATCAGTTTGAGTTAACATTTTTCTGGAGTACATAACAAGGTGGCTTAGTGGACAAGTGTTTCCCTTATACTTTTCAAAGTCAGGGACTTTGAACTTCATCGGGATTTTCACATTCGGTACCAGGCAGAGCCCAACAACACTCTTACCAAACAGGTCTTTTCCTCTTAATGTCTTTAACTTATTTTGCAGCTCAAGGAACTGATCCTTCATTTTGTCCATCTTCTCATATACATCTGGGCCTTCAGATGGCTCAGAATGGTAGATCGTATCCTCAACACGAGGCAAAGTATGAACAACTAGAGGAGGCACAGACATGATCAAGCTAGATGTCGACATAGAGACAAGGGTGGGTGCAAACCCTTCAGGCACAAAGTTGGATGACATTCCCCATGGGAATCCATCAAGCATGGAAGGACCGAATTGGCTAACAGCGACGGGAACAATTGAGGTAGCAACCTCAGAAATAACAGTCCTCTAGGGAGGAGTTGCGGGAGTTAGTGAAGACTGATTCTGCGCAGCAAGATCAGACTCCAACATAGCAGTCAACCGTGCAATTTCATCCTTCATCTCTCTATTCTCTTGTTCTAAATTTTCCATGATCTTGGGTTGATTAATGCGAGTGTTGTATCGGTGAGTCAGCTTGGCTGAAGCATAGAAGAATAATTGATAAGACATCTGGCAGAAGAAAACCTGCTATGCAAATGAGGCATGAAATGCAATGTTTTTTGTTTGTTTTTAATTTCAAGGAACATATTAAGTTCTATTTGCAAATATATATTCAAATAATAACAATATCAGTTTGATTGGCAATAAAATCTCCTTTTATTCATAAAATTTGGAAGAATTACACTGAGTACAATTTCAGAAACCAAAGTACCAATACAAGAGAAAAGGAAACTAATCATCCTAAGGATCCCTTAGCAACATTGTCAGATGATCTGGTTGCGGGCACGTACTACCTTCGGATGCGTCGAATCTCAGACTCAAAAGATGTCTTCATCTGAGCCTTCTCAAGGACGAGCTGATCAACAAGCTTCTTCCAAGCACCAGAAGGCCGAGGCATATTAGAGGAAGATGGACCCTCTGGCTCTCTCTGTCTCTTCACTACTCGGTCTTCAAGAAGTTCAATAAGCGTGTCCTTATCCTTTGACTCAAGCTGCAACTTCTCATGATTTTGGCTCAAAGCTTGGAACCTCTCTTCCCACATATCTCTCTCTTGCTTCATCTTGGCGAGTGCATCTTCCAACTCCTCTATATCTTGGTTAGGGAGAGTTGATGGCTCAGCCATAACCAGATACATAGGTCTTTCACAAGTGTACGACATCTTCAACTCCAAAGCTCTCCTCTTCACCCAACTAGTGTAAGCTTCCAAAGCTACATAGTTGCACGGACCAAGCTTGAATCTTCCTTTCCTATGTACATTATTCCAAGCATGTATCATCTTCTACTTCAAATGTTGGGGATATTTACCCTCTTGGTAGAAAAGACCTTCTAACTGAGTGTTATTAGGTTTATCTCTCAAGGGGAACCCAAGTTTACGACGAGCCAAAGCAGGGTTGTAGTTGATTCCTCCTTGTGTACCAATGAGAGGCACATTAGAGAATTCACAACAACTATCAATAATGTTCAAGCTCCCCAATGGAGAATCATACCAAATAATATCATCATTAATGAGATACATAAGTCTATGAGACCACTGTATACATTGTTTGTTCTCCAAGAAAGCAGACGTCTGAGGCAAGTGCAAAATAAACCACTTGTACAGAAGAGGAACACAACACACAATAGTCCCACCACCTTTAGAATTCCTCAAATGCAAAGAGAAATACATGTCACCCAACAGAGTAGGAACAAGATTCCCAATCAAGAAGATTCTAATGGCGTTAACATAAGCAAAACCGTCAATATTAGGGAACAAAGACAAACCATAGATTAACAACACAAAAATGGCTTCAAAAGCCTCCACACTACTGACTTGAGCAAAGACTGTAGTTTTACCAATGACGAACTCAGAAGTGAACTCAAACATTCCTTCTTTCTTCATCCAATGAGTCTCAATTTCAGACTTCTTCAAATGAAGAGCTTCAACTATGATATGAGATCTGGGAATCTCCTCCAATCCACTAAAAGGCACCTTGTTAGAAACGGGTACTCCCAAGAGATGGGCATACTCCTATAACATAGGCATAAGCTGATAATCGGGAAAAGTGAAGCAACGGTAGAGAGGGTCATAGAACTGAACCAGAACACTTAAAAGTCCTTCAACCACATCAGTAGATTAAACAGATAAAAGCTTCCCATTATGTTGCTTGAAGTCCAAGGGATCTAGTACAAAGGATGACAACTTCCTCAGCTCTTTCAAATCCGGACATCTGAAACTTTACTTCTTAGTGTTCCTTCATCCACAATCCATGGTCTGAAAAATATTTGCAAATAAGACCTTAGTTCCTTGAAATTTATTTTTGTGATGAATGTTATGATGTGCATGAATGCATGAATGCAACAATAGCAAACAAGAGATCACACACAAGGCAAACACAAACAAAGGTCAAGGGATGGATCAAGTCGTCATCAAGATCAATCATCCATTTTGATGGATTATGGTTTACACCTTATCAACACCTAAGTTCCATTGATATTGACAAGACTTGATCGGATCAACCAAGAATCAAAGGGTTTGTTGTGAGTCACGAGCATGAAGTCAAGTTAAGAACCATCCTAAAGGAGTGTACTAAGGATAAAAACCTATAGATCATGTTCTAAAAAGTTCCCAGCGTCTTAATTCCATCTATCGGATATTACAGGTTAGGATGACTGACTCGTCAACCCATAATATGCTCAAGAGAAACTCGTCTGAGTGTAGTATCGCGCAACAACTATTATCAAGCCTACACCTGAATAGTCTCTGCACTACGTCCTAAATAGGTCAAGTTGGGTTAAATATTCTACAGTCCTCAGCTTCTCGGACCCCAAATCAGATAAAGTAATGTCTATCCACAAATAACTTGTGTGATATCAGTAACTCCAAAAGGGTCTCCACTAAGTAGATGGATCTCAATCCAATTTGTTAAGGACAACTCCACACAAGTCGAACATGACTATACCATCCTCCTATCTTAATTACACTCAAGTTCGGGTTATAACTTATCTCACCACTCAGAGATCACCAAGCGCAACAAACAGATTATATCATACAAAGAAGTATACAAATACCAAATATACAAATATATACACACAAAAAGTAGGCTAAACCCACTGAGGGCTACTCCCCAGCGAAGTCGCCACTAAATTTATGTAGCGGTAAATTCATGACCATCAAACTACGGATAAGCTTAACGTCAATAAAACCAGAGTCGCTACCGCGCTTTTATTGTTTCTAAAGGAAAAGGGAAAAGTACGAACAAAACCCAAAGATAAGAATTTTTCAAATCAAAACTAATAAAATGCCAGAGATTACAGGTAAGGGGTTGATTACACAGAGGGAAGGTGTTAGCACCCAAAGTGTCCTAGGTACTCCTAGGGAGCCCTTTTTTATGTGTGTATGTTTTTTTGGTATAAAAGATGTTTGAGAGAAAATAGAGCGTGGGGGATGAGAAAAGAATTCATTAATTATATTTTTGTGTTTGACAAGACCTTCAGACTTGTGCCTACGTACCAACATAAAAATGAGGGATCAAAACCTCATAGTTCGTGGTGACAATTTCAAAATGAGTGAATTGCTTTTAATCAAAAGTTAAGTGAAAAAGGGTCACAAAGGGCCCAAAAGTTTGAATGAGTGTTAGTTCTTTTTGTCTTTTGAAATTTTAAGTCAATATGATTAAATTTATTTACAAGTTTAATTTAAGAAAAAGGTTTGGAAATTCATTGGCATAAGGCCAAAGTTTCTAATTTGAAACAAGTCTAAGTTTGAAATCACAAGCAAAGAAAGTTTTTGAAAAGGGGGAGAGATTTTGAAATTTAAGAAGTGGGAGAAGATGAAGAGGCTATCCTAAGCACAAATTTAAAAGTTAAGATTTGAAAAGATCTGACTAATGGGGATGCAATCTAACAGACAAGAATGTCATATAGAAAACCCACTTTCCCTTTGGACTCTGAATCAAGCAATTGTCCACAAGAAATTAGCAATAACAAACATCATGAAGATCAAGGCATCAAATAAAGATAGCCATATCCAAGCAAGCAATTCCATAGCTAGCAGTCTTCTTTGCCTTCTCATATATCAGATGAAATACTCCTTGATTAACTTAGAATAATGCCTCAGACATAAGATCAAAATAATTGTTGCAACAAGACAATGTAGCAGATAAGTTCAAATAGATCCCAATACTTGCATCAGATGAAGGCTCAAATCACAATAACTTGCTCTCAAAATATTGGCACTGGCCAAGTCCTTTTGCATATGGAATGTTGCTTAATCCTAAGTCCAAAAGTTCAGATCAAGCCCAACTGTCCACCAAACATTTTTTCGGGTTTTTGTTGTTTATTAGGTATTTTAAGGTCCTAAGACCACAAGCACAAACAAAATACACAAACAAATATATACAATCACAATATATGGCTTAGATGAGTAAAGTGAGAATGGCATAAACATAAGCAAGTTAAATGATATGTAAATGACAATGAATGGTAATTGACTTGAAATTAAATTGCATAAAGTAAATGACTTAAAAGTAAAACAATATTAATAAGAGTTAGTCAAATGTTAGTAAAAGTTAATTATGTTAGTGGTGTTTTGCTTTTTAATTGATTAAGTCATTCTTTGGAGAACACTCAACCCTTCATTCACAAGTGTGGATCCTTAAACCAAGACATCTTCCATGAGAAGGGCTCCAACTTGGATAATTCACAAGTATGCCACTGGCTCCGATGAAAGGAAAAAAGGTCAAGTCTCCAAACAATGCCATGAAGAATGGGAGACTTACAATCCCACTTACTAGAATGCTATGCCTTAAGGGTCAAATTTAGCTATATGTTAAGCAATCGTAATTGGACTTATGTAGAAATCACAACTATCTGAGGTCGGGCAATAAAAATTTAGGTGTTAATGCATGTTAGAGATATGGTATAATGAACCAAACTCCTAAAACATACCACACACTAAAAGAAAAGATCAAAAGGGATGAACATATCTCATCCATACTTGTATTGGTTCATCTGATACAAAGTCATTGATGAACGAATTAGCCTTAGGATATTGAGACTTCATTGGTCAATGAAAGGAATGGGAAAGAATAGGGATGAAGATGAAAGGGAAGGGGAATGAGAGAAACCCAAATTGGTCATGGGAGGAATTTTATCAAATTAAAATCATGCATTCATTTTGGGAGATGAAATGTACCTTTCATCAATCCCCTAAATCCAATGATTTTAATCCAACAAAAGTCAAATCAACCTTGACCAATGCCCAAACAAATAGTCAAACATCACAAGACCATAAAAATGGCTCAACATAATTTTTACACAATTAATCAATTAAAAATCAAATTAAAATTCAATTTAATTTTGTCAAAACCTAAAACCTCTTCAAAACACTAAATAAATGGCCAAGAGATTTATCCTAGGTCAAACAAGGTCAAAGGATCTTAGGCAAAAAATTTCATGATTTTTGAAAAGTCAGAAGTATTTTTAAACAATTAAAAATATGCACAAAAACATTTAATTCATGAAAAATATCAAAATTAATCAAAAAAATAAATTTAATTCAGAAAATGAAAGAGAAAAATATTTAAAGATTTTTGGTGGAAGTCCCATATTTTTTGGATTAATAAAATTAATATGAATTAAACAAAATAAAGGGATTAAATGAAAAATCAAAAAATAAAAAGAAATTCAAAAAAATAAGGGCCATCAGATCTCCTTCATTAATTGAGGTGGCAGATCTGATGGCCACGCGCTAAGGTGCACCACACATGAGTCAAGCGCGCTGTAACATGAGTCAAACAAAACAGTGGCCAAGATTAAAACGTGGAATCAAGATCAGATGGTTGAGAAGCTGCCAACACACCACCGGAGCCCTAGCTCCGGTCATCTTTTCCGGTGAGGACCACCGGTCTGGTCCAATCAAAACTTCATGAAAAATGAAAAATGATTACTCTAATTTGAAGAAAAAATACTCAAGCACGAATCTGACCTCCATTTCTTCCAATTCCAAGTATATTGAAAGATACATGGATTTGAAATTTGAGATTCATGATCTGAGTTGCTTCATTTGACCTCAAAGCAACTCAATCTTGTTGCCTATATTGGTAGGACTTCAGCCAACCAAAAATCACAAAGAATAGTGAAGAATTGAGAGAGAATCAAAGATACAAAGTTTCTGAAATTTTACCTTCAAATTGCTTCAAATTTGCTTGATCTTGATCTGGATTTTCTTGATTCCTCTTCCTCTTGCTTGAAGTGATCAATTGAGATGAAAAAGGCAATAAATTCTTGGAGTTTGAATTTAAAAACAGAAGGTGAAATTCAAACTCAATTTCAAATAAATCTTCAAAAAATTGTATAGAGTGAAGGGTTTGAATCGTCTTGGCAAAGCTTGGGCAAGGTCTTCCTCCAGTTCTGAGCTCATGGCACTTGTATTTATAGCCAATTTAAATGCTTTCCACACACTTTCAATTGAAATCCAAAAATAGCAATTGCATCATGAGCTTGCATGGGCATGTACAAAGCCCAAAGAATGATTGGAAAAGGTCCAAAATCTTGCACATGTGATGCTGAAAGCAATGCATTAAGCCATGCAATGTTGAAATGAAATTGAACATGAGAAACTTCCAAATGGTATCATGCATTACACCCATGCGCAATTCCTTCAATATTTTTCTAAATTAGGTGATATTGGACTTTTTGGAAAGGTGAGATCAAGGGGAAAAACTTTCAAGTTGAACACTTTTCCATTTGAAGCTTGGATCATCATGAATTTTGAGGTGGAAGTTTGGAAAATCAAACATAAATGAAAATTTTCTAAGTACCAAGTCAAATGTTTACTTCTTCCACCTTGAATAACTTTTGTTATGTACTTCAAATGGAAACACTTCCTTCATCAAAGTTGTAGCTCTTTCAAACCTATTCAATTTTGTCACACATTTGACATCATTTGGATTCTTCATGAAGGAGTTATGCATTTTAGAAGTTGAGGAAAATCACTTGTTCAATGGAATGGCCCAAAATGACCTATAATGTTTCCTCTTGGAATATGCATTTGCAAGTTGAATTTGAACTTACTCCAAACATAAAAGTTGAAGTATACATCCTGAATTTGATCATGGAACTTGAATGTCTTTCATATCATAAAAAATGAGCAAGTTATGGTCTTGGGGAGTTGACCTTCTAACTAGGGTTCAGACAAAATAACGTATAATCTTTCACCATAAAAATTGACTTTCCAAGTAAAACTAGATCTAGAATTCAACATTAAAGTTGTTTAGAATGTCATTTGGAGTAAAGTTTCTCTTGGAATCATTTTCATATGACAAATATTGTAGGATATAGGGTCTAGGGAACCCCAATTTTGACTAGTTGACTTTCTCTAGTCAACCACCATGAACCATCTTGCTAGATTGACATTCTATTGATTTTTGGGACTCATGAATGATTATATATGTGTAATATGAAGTATCCCTTGAAATATTTGATCAAATGTTGAAGAAACTTGTTGATGAAGTTACACAAGATACCCAGATGAATTAGGGCTTCCAAGGCAAACAAACTTCAAACTCTTGATGATTTCTTGATCAAAATGATATGTGAAGACCATAGGGGTCCATATATGATGCCTATATTCAATTTGAACCATATCTTGACTAGTCTCCTTGCATTTAGAGTCTCAAACCCTAGATATGAGCTTGATAGGGCAATAGTGGATGCACACACTACCTACAAAAGTAACAAACTATACATTGACATATTTTTGGCATTTTGATTAGTGAATAATGAAAAAAAAATATGATACAATAAAATGTGCTTGGTGATCTCTCACAATGCAAACCTAATTAATTATAGGTAAGGAGGATACCAATGTGTGATCCCAAAGCCAATGCATATGATGAGATAACATGAGGGATCTTAGGGTCAAAATTGGGGTCTTACAATATGGGATTATTGTAAGATGACTGATTCTTGACAGATATCCTAAGGTTTTCAACTAGCTAACCCCGTAACTTTTGATATAATTTTTTTTTACTTTTAGGTTTGAGAGAGAACTCGTTCATCAGGAAAGCTATCAGAGACCCTTGGGCGCATCTGGTTAAATTTTGTGAGACATGTTCGATGTGCAAGCCAAATGATGTAAATGACTATCAGATAAATTATGGATATTTAGTTTCCTTTGATAGGCCGTGTTAAGGTTTGGTTGAAATGCTTACTAAATGGTACAATCCAAACTTGGAAGAAATGGAAAGACAAATTTTTAGAGAGGAATTTCTCTAATGCTCAGTTTGTAGAGAGGAAATGTGAAATTTCATACTTTGATTAAGGTGAATCTGAGTCATTATCTGATGTATGAGAGAGATTTGAGTTGTTACTCTGAAGGTGTCCAAATCATAATATGAGTTTGATATAATTGGTTGCACACTTTATCAGCGGTCTTAAAACTCCACATATTTCTTTATGCCTCAGCAGAAGGTACTTTGAGAAACAAGGACTAAGATGAGGTGAAAACACTAATTGAAAATATGTGCATAATGAGTATCGTTCAAGTAATTGAATAGTGAAACCCAAGGGAATGTTGGTAGTGGATTCTAACACATAAGTATCATCTCAAAATAGTTTTTTCCATCCTCGTTGAGTCCCGCAAATGTGAGTCATATTTAGACATTAAGGTGTAATTTATACGGGGAAGGTCATAAAAATGGAAATTATGTACCAGAGGGACTGAGTTCTAAAGCTCAATATGAAAACTATCAGAAAAATAATCCTTATTCCAACACCTACAATCCTAGTTGGAAAGACCACCCAAATTTCAAGTGGAGCAACAATCAGACTTTGAATGATAATCAAGGAGTTCAACACATTCCTCAAGAACCACCTAGGAAACTATCACCACTTGAGGAAGCCTTAGCCAACTTCATGAAAGACTCGGGAAGAGATGTTTAAGGCTCAGAGAGAAATGACGAAAAGACAAGATAACATAAGCAAAATCACCTAATCATCAATAAAAAATATGGAAATGAAAACCGGTCAATTATCTCGGCAAGTGGCATCACAAGCTAGTTAGAGTAGGGGATCTATTGGTAAAACCGTAAGTAACCCAAAAACGAGAATTGAAAAACCACCGAGTTGAGAAATAGAGTAGCGCTTTCAAACCAACCGGTTAGTAATGAGAGAAAAGAAAAAGTGGGGGTGAGAACAAAAAACCGAAAATGAGGTAGTAATCGAAAAAGAGATAGAGGAAAAATCAGAGGGAGGAAAAAAGGATGAAACTAGTTAAGAGGGAGTTAGAGGAGACACCATTCTCAAACTCATAGATAAAAACTCGCCTTTGAGGAGAATGAAGAAACAAATCCTAAATGAGCCTAACCCAGAGTTACCCAACTACATCAAACCACCTTACTCAATCTTGAAGAAGAAACCAACAAAGGAAATGGAAGTGAGTCAATTTAAAAAATCCATTCATCAAAAGCTTCCACCCAAAACCACTAGTCCAGGTAGGTTCACTATTCCCTTTTATAATGGTTCACTATTCCCTTTTATAATGGTTCACTAACTATTGGTCAAGCATTGTATGATTCTAGAGCTAGCATCAATCTGATTCCGCTATCTACGATGAGGAAGTTAAACTGTGGTGAGCCAAAATCGACTTAAGTAATGCTAATATTGGATAATCATTTGATTACATATCCACATGGAGTTCTTGAAGATGTCCTTGTTAAAGTCGATGACTTATTGTTTCCGGAAAATGTTGGGATTTTAGACATGTCTGAGGATTATGATACACCACTACTCCTCAGAAGACCATTCTTGACAACACGTAGACCTCTCATAGTTGTAGAATTGGGTAAATTAATATTGAAGTTCAACAAATAAAAAAAGTTCTTCAACATGTTTGAAGCGATGAACACCAAAAAGAAAACCCTTAGTTGTTAAACAAAGGCAACAATATAGAGGGGGGGGGGGGTGTTGAATAGATCATAATAAAAAATTATGTTTTGAAAATATTTTTTATGGAAAGTGGAAGCAATTCTGGATTGACACTCGTCTATCCTGAACCGTTATCGGATGAATCATATATGCGCTTAAACCGTAAGGAAACGTATACTAATGATGAGAAAATGAATCAATATATTTTACACAATATGTTTGAACACAATCACACAATGATAGTCGATTTCCAATGAAATAGAAAAATAAACTTGGAAAAGGAAATTTATCGAACACTTAGTGTGTAGTCAATTTATCAAACACTTGGTTTGCAATACACCAAGCTTAATTCTCTTTGTGTTGAAAGTATAACAATTCAATTTCAATTGTTTAGAATGCAATGATCTTACAAAAACAGTTTAAGATACTTCAACACAACCAAAATTTTCAGCTAAACAAATTGCTCACTAACTGTATGATCAAAATGTAAAGTGTGTGTGTATGTGTGTGTGTGTGTGTGTGTGTATGTGTGTGTGTGTGTGTGTGTTGATAACACTGAAATTTCCGTATTTTTAACTCCGATTTCACATGCATTCTAGTTGTTTTATTGTTATTTTGTTGTGTTATTGCTATGTTTTCCTTTGTTTTCAGGTTTTTACTTTAATCGGAGCCCCGATCGAGAAAAGGAGCGAAAAAGAGCCAAAAACCCTAAAATTCAGCATTTTGTACTTGTGGCCTACCCCATGGCTGGCGCCATAGACCCTGCCATGACGTGTCCAAGCTCAACTTCCCTTAACTTCCACGTTCCCCAATACTTCCACTAAGGCGCCTCATTTTGTGCTTGTGGCGGGCGCCACAAGAGGAAAGTTTTTCCCTCCTATTTTCAAGTTGAATGGCATCCTTGTCATTTCCATCTTTTTACTTGCTTATAAATAAAAACTCGAAATCACTTTTACAATCATCCAAACTTAGAGCAGAGGCAAACTCAGAGCAACTTTGTTTCACTTAGGCATATATTCAGTATTATAAACTGGTAATCGCTTCGCATTGGAGTGTTACCACAATTGTGTAATCGAGTCTGTGATAGAGTCTGTAATCGAGTTTGGAGCACTTTGGAAGGAAGTTAATTCTGCCGCCATTTTCATTTCCGCTTTGCAATTTATTCAACCCTCTGATTGGAGCAGGTGTTTATCACTCGCTTTACTTTATTTATTTTCCCGCACTCGCTTTAAATTATTTATTTCCCGCACTCGCTTTACTTTATTTATTTCCTCGCACTCGCTTTACTTTTATTTATTTCCTCGCACTCTCTAAAAATTATTTATTTTCCGCACTCGCACTACTTTTATTTACTTTCCGCACTCGCATTACTTTTATTTATTTTAATGCACTTTTACTTTACCATGTCTAACTAAATTTATAAGGTTAGAATGTAAGGATCGTAATTGAACCAGTAATCCGTACGATTATTCGTAGAAACACTTAAGGGCTATTTTAACTTTCAACTTAAGTTTTCCCGCACTTCAATTCCGTTGGGTAAGATCGAAAGCCGTCCAACGTCTTTTTAAACTTAATTGTTTTTAACTATTTTAAAAACAGCGAAAGCGCTTTGTTTAGTTCATTAGGAGATTTTAACGTTAAGAAGAAAAGAGATTTTAAAACTATTTTCGGACGCGTTTATAAGTTTAGAGTCTGGTTCATAAGAACCTCTTTTGGTTAAGAAATCCAGGTTATAATACTTTTCAACTTAGTTAAGATACTATATTTCTTAAAAATAGGTTTACTACTCTAACGCAATGCGCGCCTTTTTATAAGTGACAATAAGAGGGTTTGATTAGGGAGTACAACTAGGTTCTGAATACGCGAAAGCGACAGTTCCTGTTAAATTAGTTCTTTTCAAAGTAGGAAACATTGCCCATAAGTAGCTCTATTAGTAAGTACTTGGATTATTAATTGATTACGTGAATTATATTCGACCTTGTCTTTATTAATTGAACTTTATTTCATTACTTTACTTTTCATTGCACACCCTAAAAACACCTATTTTGTTTGCCTTGGATAAACACCATAACAATAGATAACGATAGATTGACACTTGGTCTCTATGGATTCGACAATCTTTTATATTACTCTGACGCGTTCGTATACTTGCGAAAAATATCGCATCAAGTTTTTGGCGCCGTTGTCGGGGACCAATTTCGTCAAATTTCATTTTCCTGTTGTTATATCGTTTAGACTTAGGTTATTTTCCCGCCGGTCAATGCGAAGAACTCGCAGCACCGGAAGTTTAAGCTTAGTATACCCTCTGGCGCAACCTGAACGTTACGCTCACCCACGTTTATTCTTTCATAGACTTAAGAGAGCTATGGCCGAAGATCAAAACCAAAGACCTCTTAAGGATTTCGCTCAACCATCTAATGAAGAACCTAGTTCTAGTATAGTAAACCCAACCATCCCAGCTAATAATATTGAACTTAAACCATCCCTGTTGCAACTAGTGCAACAGAGACAATTCGCGGGTCTCGCTACTGAGAACCCAAACCAACATTTAAAAATATTTCTTCAATTAGCAAACACTTTTAAAACCAATGGAGCTTCTCCTGAGGCAATATGTTTAAGATTATTTCCTTTTTCCCTCAGAGATAAAGCCCTATCATGGTTAGATTCCCTTCCACCCAATTCCATTACGACTTGGGATAACCTTAGAAGAGTTTTTCTTGCTAGATATTTTCCCCCGAGTAAGACCGCCGTTCTTCGAAACCATATAACCAGATTTACCCAAAACCAAGGAGAATCGTTGTTCGAAGCTTGGGAGAGATATAAAGAGTTGTTACGAGCATGCCCACATCATGGCTTAGAAAATTGGTTAATCATTCAAACCTTCTATAATAGACTTCATTACAACACAAAGATGACCATCGACGCTACCGCAGGCGGTGCTTTGATGAACAAACCTTATCCTGAAGCTAGTGCCCTCATCGAAGATATGGCTCAAAACCATCAATCATGGGGAGTCGAATGAGCGACAGTTGAGAAGAAGGAAGCCCAAGGAGGAGTGCATGAACTAAGCTCTATAGACATGATGCAAGCTAAAATGGACGCATTAGCCCTTAAAGTCGAGCATATGTGCATAAACCCGAATACTGTAGCCGCAGTTTCGTCGGATTGTGAGATATGTGGAACCAAAGGACACCAATCTGCAGAATGCAGTCTATTAAACGAAACCCACTCTAAGCAAGTGAACTATACCCAAGGGAACCCATACTCGAATACCTATAACCCTGGATGGAGGAATCACCCGAACTTCTCCTATAAAAACAATAACCCTATGCAAAATAACGCACCCCCGAGACCTAGTTATCAAGCCCCAAGATCAAATCAACCTATGAAACCTGTACCACCAAAGCCGAGCCTTGAGAAAATTATGGAAAATTTTATCACCGCTCAAACCCAACAAAACAAGGAGTTCATGAACCAAAACATTCATGTTAACGAATTGATTACTCAGTTAGGAACCAAGGTTGATCAAATAGTTACTCATACTAAGATGCTTGAAACCCATATCTCTCAGGTAGCTTTAAACCAAGCCCCTCAGACCACACCTGGAGGACAATTCCCTGGACAACCTCAAAAAAATCCAAGAGGACAAGCCAATGCCATTACCCTACGAAGTGGGAACGCTTATGATGAGCCACCAAACCCTAGATTGAGTGAACCCGAAACTTCTAAGGAATGTATGAAACCCACAGACGAAGTAAAGGAACCAGAGGAACCTAAAAACCAGGAAGGTCAAGATAAAGGAGAAGAACCTAAAGATAAAACTTACGTACCACCCCCGCCATATAAACCACCTATACCATATCCGCAAAGACTCAAACAAACCCAGATCAATAAACAGTATCAAAAATTTATTAAAGTTATAGAAAAACTTCATGTAGAAATCCCTTTCACAGAAGCCATCACCCAAATACCTTCTTATGCAAAGTTTCTCAAAGACATCCTTACCAACAAATGTAGACTTGACGATCCGAAGCCTTTGGAATGTAATGCTATTTCCGAGGACAAATTAGCGAAGAAAGATAAAGATTCTGGAAATTTCTCCATTCCTTGCCTTTTGGGTAATCATGTCATCGAAAAAGCTTTTCTAGACTTAGGAGCTAGTGTGAGCTTAATGCCTTTAGCGGTTTGTGAGAGGTTAAACTTAGGAGAATTACAGCCCACTAAGATGTCTCAGTTAGCCGATAGATCTGTTAAATATCCGATAGGCATTTTAGAAGATGTTCCTGTTAGGATAGGTCAGTTATTTATCCCTACTGATTTTGTTGTCATGGACATCAAAGAGGACAATGATATACCAATCCTTCTAGGTAGACCATTCTTATCGGCTGCAGGAGCCATAATAGATGTCAAGAAAGGAAAGTTGACATTTGAGGTAGGCGACGAGAAAATAGAATTTATACTTTCGAAATTTCTTATGGCACCTGTGATAGGAGACTCGTGTTATGCCTTAGATACCATTGATGAATGTGTTAGAGAATTAGAACAAAAAGAAATTATAAAAACAATTAAGTTACCATCAACTCTCATAAGGGAAGATGATGACTTTAAGAAACCTTACATCGATGATAACCTTTACGAATGTTTATCCCTTACTCCAGATCCTATGCCATGCCCTAAGAAACCAACCTTAGAACTTAAGGAACTGCCTAAGAACCTGAGATATGAGTTCCTCGATGAAAAGATGAACCGTCCAGTTATAGTCAGTGCTACCTTGAGCCAAGAGGAAACGAACCAACTTTTAGACGTTTTACGAAGATATCCCTCAGCCTTAGGATATAATATCTCTGACCTGAAAGGTATAAGCCCATCCGTATGCATGCATCGGATTTCACTAGAAGAAGATTCAAAACCCTCTAGGGAACATCAGAGAAGAATAAACCCTATAATGAGTGATGTTGTTAAAAAGGAAGTTCTTAAGTTACTTGAGGCAGGAATCATCTACCAGATCTCGAATAGTAAGTGGGTGAGCCCTGTGCATGTAGTACCTAAAAAGGGAGGCATCACAGTCGCGCAAAACGATAAAGGCGAACATGTAGCAAAACATTTAGAAGGAGGATGGCGGATGTGTATAGATTATAGGAAATTAAATAAAGCAACTAGGAAGGATCATTTCCCTTTACCATTTTTAGACCAAATGTTGGAGCGTCTAGCCAGACACTCTTACTTCTGCTATCTAGATGGATACTCTGGATTCTTCCAAATACCTATCCACCCGAAGACCAAGAAAAAACTACCTTTACATGCCCTTATGGAACTTTTGCCTATAGACTAATGCCATTCGGCCTCTGTAATGCCCCAGCTACTTTCCAACGCTCCATGATGTCAATCTTTGCAGATTACCTAGATGGTATCATGGAAGTGTTTATGGATGATTTCTCGGTTTGCGGATTTGATTTCCACAATTGTCTTGCTAACCTTGAGAAAATCCTGGAGAGATGCGTGGAGGTGAACCTCGTGCTAAATTGGGAAAAATGTCATTTCATGGTAACCGAAGGAATAGTTTTAGGACATATAGTTTCCGAAAAAGGTATAGAGGTAGATAAAGCTAAAATAGAAGTTATAGAAAACCTAAAACCACCAAAAACCATCAGAGAAGTCCGAAGTTTTCTTGGACACGCTGGATCCTACCGGCGTTTTATTAAGGACTTCTCCAAAATAACTAAACCTTTAACTGGATTTTTAATGAAAGATGCTGAATTCATTTTTGATGAAAAATGTAATGACGCATTTAATATTTTAAAGCAAGCATTAATATCTGCACCCATTATGAAACCACCTGATCGGTCAGAACCTTTTGAGATAATGTGTGATGCTAGTGATTATGCAGTTGGAGCCGTTCTAGGACAAAGGAAAGATAAAAATTTACATGCCATTTATTATGCCAGTAGAACCCTAGATGCTGCCCAACTTAACTACGCAACAACTGAAAAAGAATTACTCGTTGTAGTTTTCGCTATAGACAAATTTAGATCTTATCTAGTAGGAGCAAATATTATAGTTTACACCGATCATGCTGCCATTCGTTACCTATTAAGTAAAAAAGATGTCAAGCCCAGGTTACTCCGATGGATTCTATTACTATAAGAGTTTGATTTAGACATAAGAGATAAAAAAAAGGCACTGAAAATGTAGTAGCCGATCACCTTTCTAGGCTAGAACATCTAAAACCAGAACTAGTACCCATAAATGATGATTTCGCCTATGATAGACTGATCGTTAGAGTAGAAACCATTGAAGATAATAACCTAGATCCTTATAAACATTCCCAAAATTCCTTAGCAATAAGTAACGTACCCTGGTATGCAGACTTCGTTAATTACCTAGCCGCTGATATAGTACCCCCTGATCTTGACTACCACCGCAAGAAGAAATTCTTCCACAATGTGAGAAACTTCTATTGGGACGAACCACTCCTTTTCAAAAGGGGTAAAGATGGCATTTTTCGCCGTTGCGTTCCAGAAGAAGAGGTAAATAGTATTATCGAGCATTGTCATTCTGCACCTTATGGTGGACATGCGAGCACCTCTAAAACATACGCCAAGATTCTTCAAGCTGGCCTATTCTGGCCTACCATGTGGCGTGATGTCTATGCTTGCATTGTCAAGTGTGATAGATGCCAACGCACTGGAAACATTTCAAGGCGTGATGAAATGCCTCTAAGAAACATTCAGGAAGTAGAACTCTTTGACGTATGGGGTATAGATTTCATGGGACCTTTTCCACCATCCTTAGGAAACAGGTATATCTTAGTAGCTGTAGACTATGTGTCTAAGTGGATTGAAGTTATAACTGCACCCACAAACGACACTAGGGTAGTAATCAAACTATTTAAAAACTATATATTCCCTAGATTTGGAACACCACGTTTAGTCATAAGCGATGGAGGATCACACTTCATATCGAGAATATTTGACAAACTTTTAAGAAAATATGGAGTTAGGCATAGAGTAGCAACACCATACCACCCACAGACTAGTGGCCAAGTAGAAGTATCTAATAGGGAGATAAAACAAATCCTAGAGAAAACTGTTTCTATTTCTAGGAGAGACTGGTCTCAGAAGCTTCAAGAAGCATTATGGGCCTATAGAACCGCTTTCAAAACCCCTATAGGAACTACTCCTTATCAACTAGTTTATGGAAAATCATGTCACTTACCATTCGAATTAGAGCATAAGGCCTATTGGGCCATTAAAACTTTGAATTTAGACTACCTAGCCGTTGGAGAAAAGCGTACCCTAGACATTCATAAATTAGAAGAACTTAGGCAATCTGCCTACGAGAATGCAAAAATATATAAAGAGAGGACAAAAGCCTATAACGACAAAAGAATAGTAAAGAAAAACTTCAATATAGGCGATCCTGTTCTCCTTTTTAACTCTAGGTTACGACTCTTCCCTGGAAAGCTACATTCAAGATGGACTGGTCCTTTCGAAGTATCCAAGATTCTGAGATCCGGAGCCGTAGAAATCAAGAACGATACCTGTAGTCTATTCATTGTAAATGGACAAAGACTGAAACTCTACGAAGGAGGAGACATTCCAGCATACTATTTGAGCCACACCCTGATTGATCCATCGATTCCTACTACTACAGGTGTATAAATTCTAATCGTCAAGCTATTGACGTTAAACAAGCGCTACGTGGGAGGCAACCCATGGTTTTTCTTTCATTTTACTTTTTCGCATTTATTTATTTTTATTTTTATTTTATTTTATCATATTTTGCATTGAGACTAAAATTTGAATGGTCGTATTTTCAGGATCACTTTCTTAACTTTTACAGGATGCAGGATTTCGATGACATGCACGTGGCCTATAGAGATAATGCTCATAGAGAGCGCTACATCGCTCTGTATCAACGCCCTATGGCACCCACACGTTATCCTGATCAGCATTGTATGGAGGCACTGGGTATCGAGCCGAGTATCCGATTCCTTAGCCACCAGCTTCACTGGGACGAGTTTGCAGATGACTTGAGTAACACCTACAGGAACCTGACCTTGGAGTTCCTGAGTTCATTCGAATATGACCCATACTCTGGACCAGATGGGTATGCTGCTTTCAGGCTTTTCGGAGTTGAGTACTCCTTCAGCCAGAAAGAGTTCGGCGACGTATTGGGTTTCCAGACCACTCCTGATGCTATCCCAAAGACACCTATGGGATATTTCCTAGGTAAGGAGGTTGAGAAGTTTTGGAGCGATATCTCCGGTGGCGGAAGCCAGGATCCATCTATGCAGCTGTCTCATGTCATACATAACCCCGCCTTCAGATACTTTCAGATGATATTAGCACATTCCTTCCTGGGAAGGCCGGATGCAAAGACACTACTGAGTGAAGAGGAGATCTTCCTATTATGTTGTGCATCCCAATCTCACCCAGTAGCATGTGGGAACTTTTTATTATACAGTCTCAGCGGTATCTCCAGATCTACCGAAGGAGTCATCCATGTGGGCAGAATCATCACGCAGATTGCTGTCGCTTTAGGTCTGTCTCGCAAGCTGTCACATCTCCGGATCTACTGTAGGTACACTACCATGGACATCGACTTCTGTTTGACCAGAGGATTGATGAGGAGAGCCTCTTTCCACCCATGTCAGTTCCGACTGTTAGTCGACAGCGAGGCTATCCATTACTTCACACTGCCAAATCCTATGGTGACCAGTGTGCATGATCCAGTGAATTGGAGTTATGCTCTGGAGGGCTAGGGAGAGACCGTTGAGGAACCAAGATCACCACCCATTGCTGAATACACACCTACACCACCATCTCCCAGAATCACTGTTTTCTCTAATAATCTTTCATTGCAGACACCCGACATCCGCACTCAGATTGCGGAGTGTCATAGAGAGATCGCAGCGCTTAGACAGGAGGTGGCTGACCTCACTTTACAGATGGGAGTGTCTGATCTCACCCATGCTACTGAAGCCGACTGTCTATATCAGGAGATAGCCATGCTCCGTGGAGCCTCTCAGGAAGATGACATCCCTACTATATGATCTCACCATTTCATCTTATTTTATCTCTCTTTTATATTTCTCGTATTTACGTAACTCATTTTATATATTATCACATTTGGAATATTATATAAACTACATCTATACATTGATATTTCTATTTTTATTTATATATGTCTTATGTTTGTTTTATTTGCATTTCTTATTTTAGTTGTTTTTAATTTATTAGTCTAATATAATTTTTGTTTCATTTTTATTTTTATTTTATTTTTACTTCTACAAAAATTATGCAAGCCAAAGATACTAGGAAAATCACAAGACAAATGCTATCCGGACCCCTAAAAGCCAAAAGACAAGAGAAGCCCAAACCAAAGGACCAAAATCCGGCCCAGCCAGATTTTGCCTTGTGGCGCCCGCCACAATGTCTGTAAAAGGTCGGGGCAGAACCCCTTTCTTCACCATTTTTGCAACTTACAACCTTCCAAACCCATTTTTTCACCTTGGAAAACATCCTTGAACCCACAAAAAGCTCATACTTTTCTAACCACCACGCCGTACAAATCATCTTTCCGAATTCCATTTTCATTTTCATCCGTCGGATTTCGTAAAAATCCAACCTTTTCACAAACCACTTCATTTTCTTCATCACTTCTCAAGAGCTTTTCAAATGGAGTTTAACGAATTCATTCTTCGAGGAGGGAAATCGGGGGATCGACAAAGAAAAATTATTGAACGGTTGCAAAATCGGGAAATCCTCCCGACAAGGTATGTTGACGAAAACTGTCTCTACATTTTAGGTATCTATCATAGCATATTTCATTTATTAGATAACTTAGGATTGCATAATTTCTTTTCCAACAAAGAACCTACCTATGAGCGGTTGACAATTGAATTTTTGAGTTCCTTAATTTATATTGTCAACCCTAACACTACTAGCACAGTTGGTACTGTCAAATTTAGAATGTTTGCTGTTGAATACCAATTCAGTACCGACGAACTAGCCAGCTTGTTAGGAATCCCTCATGGGGACGGTGCTATTTGTGAGGCCCCTTTGGATTCCGAATGGTCTGTTGAGGTATTTTCCTTCTGGGAGCGTTTATCAAACACTTCCATAAACTCTTTTGAAGGAGTTCTTGCCTCAACTATCCATAACCTGGCCATCAGAGTTTTTAGATATCTGTTGGCATGCACTATTTTTGGCCGGGAGAATCCAAATAAGGTTAATGCTAGAGAGCTTCTATTTTTACAAGGAAGCCTCACAAATAGACGTATTAATTCGGTCCCGTTCATGCTTGCCCATATGACATTAACTTTGAATAAAGCGGGACCGATTTCTTTTGGTGGATTGATTACATCTATTGCTCGGGCGCTTAACCTGAACGATGAGATGGCTACCCTAGAACCCTTACCTCCTCGCACAATTAACCTAAAATTTCTGAGAGACATGAAATTGTGCCGCTCGAGGAGAGAAGGAGGCTATATGCTTATGGTTCATGGTGTAGCCATCCCGTCTATTGTTTTACCGTGCACTAGACGTACAGATGTACGAGATGAAAGGAATTGGACATACGCTTTAGATGCTCCCCCTGTTTTAGGTCCTCTTCCTCCTAACATTCCTGATGAGGCGGGACATGACACTGATGATGAATATGATCGACGAGAGAGATCTCCCGTACCCCATGTGTCCCCCCATCATCATTCACCACCACACACCGCACCATCTTCTTCTTCTGCAGGTACCACTCCTGGCTTCTATATTACAGAGGAGATGTGGCGTGACGACCTTCTCTCTACCATCCAGCAACAAATGACAGATAACATGAACTTCATGCAAGAATCGCAACGGAGGACAGACAGGTCCTACGACACTGTTCTACAGTCTCTACTTACGGTTACCAATACACAAGCCCGTCAGTAAAACTACCACCAGAGACACATGGCACTCATTGAAGCCACTCAAGGTTCCATTATAGGTAACCTTCGAGAGGTGAGGGCCGCTCAGGATGCCCTGATGGCGAGGTTGGTTCAGAGAGACCGTCCTCGTACCCGATCCCGTCGTCCACCTCAGGATGGCGAGGGTACTAGTGGTCAGCAATAGGTTGTCAGGTAACTCTTCCCTTATCTTATTTCGAAACATTGGGGACAATGTCCGATTTAAGTGTGGGAGGAGACTCTATCGTCTTTTCTTTATTGATTTTCTCGTTTTTTTCCTTTATCGCTTTTTCTTTGTTATTTTTAGATAGTTTATTTATTGTTATTTCCTTTTAGTTGTTTATTTTGCTTTTTAGTATAATGCATGAGTTTGACGAGTCACCAAATATAGTAGATCTTTAGTACAATCTTACCTCCCCATACCTTTAGCCCCATCGAAATTTTTTTGAAAAAGAAAATAGTGTTATTCCGAAAGTTTTCAGGTTTTAAAGACATGTTTTGAGTAAGGATGCGGTGACTTGGGAGAACATTGCGAAACATCAGTATCTGTTTTAGCACCATAGACTTCGTAAATATAGGAATCATTCCCGAAACCCCATATACCATGGCCTTAATCATCATTTTCGTATAAGTCCTTAGTAGTTTATCTCAGCAGTCAGCTCCGGCCTACGCATCCTCTACGTAGGGGACCGATGCAAATAAGTGAATGATCCAGAAAAAACAAAAAAAATTAAAATTAAAAGAAAGCAAAAAGGCAACTCCGGTATAGGTGACCCTCACAAAGTCATTTAAACCAAAAAATTGTAAAAATTTGCTACAAAAAGAAAAAGAAAAAGAAAAAGAAAACTTACCCACTGTTAGTTGGTTCAGAGGTATCTGGCACTGAACTCGGTAGGGCAGATTACGATCCGATCCCCCACAACTACAGTTGGGTCCAATAAAAGGGTTTACACATATTTATGTGCCAGAAACCCCATGCTCAGATCATAATCACTAACAGGCCACTCTACTACGAAGCATGTACGGATAACGGGCTTAATGTGATTGCGCCTGAATGAAAAGGACACAAAAAGAGATGAAGAGGCAGGCCTAGGTATTGTGGGATAATATGGGTTGATTAATATAGGAATGAAGTTTATGTCTGTATTTGCGGATTAGTGTCATCATGATACCCTTAGTTCACTCAGTTAGTACCTATCACTGCATCCCGACTTGAACTTAGAATTTTTACCTAAACACTCGTTTACACAATTTTTCTTTTATGAGCTTTTTAATGTTTTGCTTGAGGACAAGCAAAGGTTTAAGTGTGGGAGAGTTTGATAACACTGAAATTTACCGTATTTTCGACTCCGATTTCACATGCATTCTAGTTGTTTTATTGTTATTTTGTTGTGTTATTGCTATGTTTTCCTTTGTTTTCGGGTTTTTACTTTAATCGGAGCCCCGATCGAGAAAAGGAGCGAAAAAGAGCCAAAAACCCTAAAATTCAGCATTTTTTACTTGTGGCCTACCCCATGGCTGACGCCATAGACCCTGCCATGACGTGTCCAAGCTCAA
>NC_066582.1:234824766-234827266 GCF_024323335.1 Lathyrus oleraceus
CCGGGAGAATCCAAATAAGGTTAATGCTAGAGAGCTTCTATTTTTACAAGGAAGCCTCACAAATAGACGTATTAATTCGGTCCCGTTCATGCTTGCCCATATGACATTAACTTTGAATAAAGCGGGACCGATTTCTTTTGGTGGATTGATTACATCTATTGCTCGGGCGCTTAACCTGAACGATGAGATGGCTACCCTAGAACCCTTACCTCCTCGCACAATTAACCTAAAATTTCTGAGAGACATGAAATTGTGCCGCTCGAGGAGAGAAGGAGGCTATATGCTTATGGTTCATGGTGTAGCCATCCCGTCTATTGTTTTACCGTGCACTAGACGTACAGATGTACGAGATGAAAGGAATTGGACATACGCTTTAGATGCTCCCCCTGTTTTAGGTCCTCTTCCTCCTAACATTCCTGATGAGGCGGGACATGACACTGATGATGAATATGATCGACGAGAGAGATCTCCCGTACCCCATGTGTCCCCCCATCATCATTCACCACCACACACCGCACCATCTTCTTCTTCTGCAGGTACCACTCCTGGCTTCTATATTACAGAGGAGATGTGGCGTGACGACCTTCTCTCTACCATCCAGCAACAAATGACAGATAACATGAACTTCATGCAAGAATCGCAACGGAGGACAGACAGGTCCTACGACACTGTTCTACAGTCTCTACTTACGGTTACCAATACACAAGCCCGTCAGTAAAACTACCACCAGAGACACATGGCACTCATTGAAGCCACTCAAGGTTCCATTATAGGTAACCTTCGAGAGGTGAGGGCCGCTCAGGATGCCCTGATGGCGAGGTTGGTTCAGAGAGACCGTCCTCGTACCCGATCCCGTCGTCCACCTCAGGATGGCGAGGGTACTAGTGGTCAGCAATAGGTTGTCAGGTAACTCTTCCCTTATCTTATTTCGAAACATTGGGGACAATGTCCGATTTAAGTGTGGGAGGAGACTCTATCGTCTTTTCTTTATTGATTTTCTCGTTTTTTTCCTTTATCGCTTTTTCTTTGTTATTTTTAGATAGTTTATTTATTGTTATTTCCTTTTAGTTGTTTATTTTGCTTTTTAGTATAATGCATGAGTTTGACGAGTCACCAAATATAGTAGATCTTTAGTACAATCTTACCTCCCCATACCTTTAGCCCCATCGAAATTTTTTTGAAAAAGAAAATAGTGTTATTCCGAAAGTTTTCAGGTTTTAAAGACATGTTTTGAGTAAGGATGCGGTGACTTGGGAGAACTTTGCGAAACATCAGTATCTGTTTTAGCACCATAGACTTCGTAAATATAGGAATCATTCCCGAAACCCCATATACCATGGCCTTAATCATCATTTTCGTATAAGTCCTTAGTAGTTTATCTCAGCAGTCAGCTCCGGCCTACGCATCCTCTACGTAGGGGACCGATGCAAATAAGTGAATGATCCAGAAAAAACAAAAAAAAATTAAAATTAAAAGAAAGCAAAAAGGCAACTCCGGTATAGGTGACCCTCACAAAGTCATTTAAACCAAAAAATTGTAAAAATTTGCTACAAAAAGAAAAAGAAAAAGAAAAAGAAAACTTACCCACTGTTAGTTGGTTCAGAGGTATCTGGCACTGAACTCGGTAGGGCAGATTACGATCCGATCCCCCACAACTACAGTTGGGTCCAATAAAAGGGTTTACACATATTTATGTGCCAGAAACCCCATGCTCAGATCATAATCACTAACAGGCCACTCTACTACGAAGCATGTACGGATAACGGGCTTAATGTGATTGCGCCTGAATGAAAAGGACACAAAAAGAGATGAAGAGGCAGGCCTAGGTATTGTGGGATAATATGGGTTGATTAATATAGGAATGAAGTTTATGTCTGTATTTGCGGATTAGTGTCATCATGATACCCTTAGTTCACTCAGTTAGTACCTATCACTGCATCCCGACTTGAACTTAGAATTTTTACCTAAAACACTCGTTTACACAATTTTTCTTTTATGAGCTTTTTAATGTTTTGCTTGAGGACAAGCAAAGGTTTAAGTGTGGGAGAGTTTGATAACACTGAAATTTACCGTATTTTCGACTCCGATTTCACATGCATTCTAGTTGTTTTATTGTTATTTTGTTATGTTATTGCTATGTTTTCCTTTGTTTTCGGGTTTTTACTTTAATCGGAGCCCCGATCGAGAAAAGGAGCGAAAAAGAGCCAAAAACCCTAAAATTCAGCATTTTTTACTTGTGGCCTACCCCATGGCTGACGCCATAGACCCTGCCATGACGTGTCCAAGCTCAACTTCCCTCAACTTCCACGTTCCCCACTACTTCCACTAAGGCGCCTCATTTTGTGCTTGTGGCGGGCGCCACAAGAGGAAAGTTTTTCCCTCCCATTTTCAAGTTGAAGGGCATCCTTGTCATTTCCATCTTTTTACTTGCTTATAAATAGAAACTCGAAATCACTTTTACAATCATCCAAACTTAGAGCAGAGGCAAACTCAGAGCAAC